>NC_056726.1:1605146564-1605286564 GCF_019279795.1 Protopterus annectens | reverse complement strand
AAAGCAAATTTGCAGTAGATCAGCTACATAGCACTTTTCGCAACACAATCCTGGGATGGGAAAGTACAAAACAAGAAAGCCGGCAGCTGGATGCATGCCTGACAATGGGAGGGGAATCTGGTTGAAAAGTGAAGTAAAGGGCAATAGATGAATCACGGCAGCCAAGCTTAATTCAACACCAAAGGCCCCATAATAGCAGTACCCACTGTAAAACCCATAGTTAAGATACCCTGCAGCTGGAATTGCACATACACACCCAATTACACCAGCAGTGTCCATAGCACAATAGTATAAAGTGTGAAAGCACCTCACACACTTTTGTGTATTCCCAGATACTCTGAACCATTGGTATATACAGACTGGGAACTTTTAATATGTACATGTTAGGGGCTGCCATAGCTTTGATTCACCAGCATGTACTGGAGACTGAAGGTGGTGTGGAGGATGATGCTGTCAACCATCTCAGGCACCGGAGGAGGAGAAGAGTGTTAAGACCCAGGGTAACCTGCCAGGGGCTACATGATCTGGAGATAGAGCGTTGTAGGGTGGACAGGGACACCATACAGCAACTTGTTGAGCTGTGCCGGCCATGCCTCAGAGCCAGAAATAACAGAGAAGAACCCATCCCAGTGGACACGAAGGTATGTGTAAGCTTGGGAATACTAGTCACCGGTACCTTTAAAAGGACAACTGGGGATGATATGGGGATCTCGCAGGCATCAGCATCCAGGGTACACCACCAGTTCTTGTATGCCATGTTACTACATGCCATTGAGCACATATATACTTCCCCTGAACGCAGGAGGAGTTTGCCAGCAATATGCGTCTCTTCCACTGTTTGGCAGACTAGCAGACTACCCGGAGGTACTGGGTGCAATAGACTGCACGCACATACACCTCAAGTCACCACCCGGTGAGCAGGGTAGGCGCTACATAAACCGCAAGGGATGCTCCTCCATCAACTGCCAGGTCGTGTGCAGTGCCTAGGACATTATCATGGATGTGTGTGCAGGCAGCCCTGGAAGCTATCACGACTCCCACATCTGGCATGCCTCACTGCTGTATCAGGTATTTGCCAGGGGGGACATCCCATATGGCCACCTGGTGGGGGATGCTGGCTATGCACTGGAACCGTGGATGATGACTCCCATCAGAAATGCAGACACACCCATGCAAGAAAGCCATAATGAGGCACACGCGCAAACTAGAATCATCATAGAGCGTGTGTTTGGGTTGCTGAAATCATGGTTACATTGCTTGGACATATCTGGTGGAGCATTGCCATACTCTCCAGGCATGTGTGCCCACATCTTCATAGTAAGTGCCATGCTACACAATATGATCCTGCGGAAACTGCTGCAGCAAGGACAGACTGGTGAAGGCCCTCACAGCCCACCACCATTGCCAAGGACCCCACAGGCACAGAGGGAATCGGACCACGAATATCCTGTGCCAGCCCCAGTAGGCAGACTGAGGCGTGCCCAGTATGCCCATGCCTTAGCAAGGAGGGGGGGAACGTATAACACATACACACACACACACTGACAGTGTAGGCACCTATGGACTGACACCCTTCTCCACCTGCACACTGTCATGTATAGGTGGTCTACTGTGTGCATCCTACATAGGCAGCCCTCAACTATTGTACACAACTGCCATTGGTACAAGGCAAGTCAATACCTGAACAGCAAATCAAGCTATCAGCATGTGTTGATACTGTATGTATAGGTTCATAGGTAGATACTTGCCTAACTGCCCGAGGCCGTTCATAAGCCTAGCCAAAATGTGTGCTGTCGCCACCCCATCTAACTGTCCCTCTGTGGAGCAGAGCCAATTGCGGGATCCCTGGGGTGTATCCACTGTTCCCCACCCACTGTGCAAGGATTCCCTGGAGTGTTAATGAGGGGCTCCGTATAATGTAATCGGGGATGTAGTTCCAAAGCATGGGGAGTACCCGTGACAGGAGTCTATCACTCCAGCAACTTCCAGTTATGGTTGTGGCAAAGCGTAGCTCATTACAGTGTGTGGCTCACTGTGACATGGATTCCTTTAGGTGGAGCATATCCATTAAGCCTGACTTGGACACGGCTTTGTTGGCCAGCAAATATAATCTGAGTAAACGAGATGCCACTGAGTAATGCAAGAGTTTATGCAGTCTGGCAGCATAGGACACATGTCTGAGGGCATTATTCCTTTTGGCAGGGTACGTTCGTGGCCCTTCCAGCTGTTGGATGTGTCTTCTGAGGTACATCCAAAATGGGTTATCATACTCGATGATGGGATTGATGAGTGATGAGTAAACGGGCACAATAACCTCAGTCTGTTTAGATGCGAAGCCTTAAGTAATCAGATGGCCTATATAGACAGATGTCCTAACTACTTCGCAGATATGATTGTCAAAGGAGAGATCACTGCCTAATGTATTCCCCACATACCCATTACGTCATCTGAATTAGTGTCTGCCACTCGTGTTAATATGTGTTTGTGTAGTTTCCCAAAATGGAATGACCATGCTGTATGTGGCCTTTAGCAGGAGGCCATGACCCTGACACCCTGTGTTGGTCTATGTGAGGCCCCTGGACATCTGCGACAGCTGGACTGTCCAGTTATGGCTCCCAGTTTGCAGTAATCTCCAAACACGGTCTGTTGTAGTCCACCTGTGTTAGCCCGTACCTCTGAGAAATATATGGCAAACAGTAGGGGTCCCAGGACTGAGTCCTGTGGGACACCAGTTGTGACTGGTCAAGAGTTGGACCTGGAGGCTGCTAGGCTTACCTTGTGGGTTCTGTGTGTAAGCCTGTTGGCAAACCAACCTGTGATGTATGGGTGTATGTTCTGGCTGGTGAGTTTAGAAATAATACCTGAGTGGGGAATGGTGTCAAAACCCTTGGCGAGGTCCAGGTAGTGTGTGTGAACTACCACACCCCACACCTAAAGTCTAGGTGACTGTAAGATGTCAAACAGGTTCAGTAGGCATGATCTGCACTCAGTCAAGCAGACCTGGGTTGGGTCAAGTGTCTGGAGGTTACCATTGTCTATGTTAATGAGTGCTATGAGGTTGCTCTCCATAGCCGTGCAGATCAGTCTACTCAGGCTTATGGGGTGGTATTTACCATGGTCAGTTGTGTCACCACCTTGGTCCCAAGGGGGCTAAAGCTTCCATGGCTAAAAATCCAGTACCTTCTGAAAGGGATTCAAGAGCACTAGACAGATGGGGGGGGGGGGAGGTTTACACCTCTGCCACTTTAGCTATGAGAGCTCTAAACTGTCAATTTCATATGCTTAAGTATCAGCAATTTCTGATCTCTCAGTTAAAACAAAAGATAACCACTCTACCTCAACAACTTGAATTGAAAGAAGTACAGGATTTGTTGCACGCCACCGAGCAGGTGGGCAAACATACCTTACAATGTGGATTTGATTCTTTAGAGGCCTCCTGCAGAGCAGCTGTAACTGGTTCAGTTATACGTAGGCATGCCTGGTTAAAGGAACAAAGTCTGCCTGATCATGTTAAAGCAAAACTACTAGATGCTCCCTTACAGCAGGTTGTTCATTTTGGTGTTAAAGCAGAAGAAGTTTTAAAGAAAATGGAAGATAAGGCAAAATCCATGCAGACAGTCAAAGATTTCCTACAGGTGCAACCCCCTCGCTTCAGCAGAAACTGGCCAGCAAAAAATTGGTCCTTTCCAGCCACTGACAGGCCTCAGAGGGGTAAATACAGGCGCCCAAGGGGCAGAGGACAACCACAAGCTCAGTATAAATCTCGCCAGTGGGGCACTCCAACCCAGAAGGGAGGAGAAGACAGGTCTCAACCAACCTGAAGGCAAACTCAATGACTTGCACCTCAGCTGGCCAAACAAAGCTCTTTTGTCAGCCCCCCTGGGGGGAAAACTAGCACTTTGTGCAGACAGCTGGCACATGGTCACAAAGGACAAATGGGTCCTAGACATAATTTTACGAGGATACAGATTCCACTTTCACACCTTACCAATAAAAAGAGGAATGCCAAACCTGCCACAAAATCAAAGGGCAGAGGCTCAAAAACAAATTACAGCTCTCATGGCCATGAGAGCCATTCAAAGGGTACCAACTCGAGAGCAAGGCCAAGGATTTTACTCAAGACTCTTCCTAGTACCCAGAAAAGAAAATGCTTGGAGACCAATTCTGGACATTTCAATTCTAAACACTTACTTACAAGTTCCCAAATTCAAGATGCTAACACTACAGCAGCTACTTCCCATGTTTGGCAAGGAAGCATGGCTGGTAACGTTGGACCTCAAGAGGCATACCTGCATGTCCCTATCAGACAAAGTTGCAGAAGATACCTCCATTTCATTGCAGGTTCAACCCATTATCAATTTTCTGCACTGCCCTTTGGCTTATCTACTGCGCCCAGAGTATTCACAAAGTGCCTGGCACCAGTAATTGCATACTGCAGACAAAGAGGAATTCAAATATATCCATACTTGGACGACTGCCTCATCCAAGCATAAAGAAAAGGCATTCTCTTACAACATCTGGCTTTTGTAAAGCATCTACTAAATTGTCTGGGATACACAGTAAACGAAAAGAAGTCAAAACTAGTACCCTCACAAAAAATGGCATTCCTGGGTGCCAGCTTGGACACACGGCCCAGAAGGCTGATCTTACACCAGACAAGCAATTACAACTGACTCAATATTTCAAGACAATGGCAACAAAGACCCAATTAACTGCAAGAAAAATTCTGCAGGCTTTGGGCTTCATGGCATCTTGCATTCTGGTAATACCATTTGCAAAACTGCATATGAGGAAATTACAATGGTACCTAAAAAGCATATGGTCTCAACACAGCCACAGCTTGGACACAGTGATATCTCTCATTCCCTGCCTTCAACAGGAATTTCTATGGTGGGCACAGGCATGTCACCTCAACAAGGGTCAGCCTTTCACCTTGCCCCCACCCAGGCAAACTATCACAACAGATGCTTCAGGCTATGCCTGGGGGGCACATATGGCAGGTCAGTGCATTCAAGGCCTATGGACTGCAGAACAAAGAAAACTGCACATAAACCAAAAAGAGATGCTAGCTGTACAGAAAGCTCTGACAGCCTTCAAGGATCTACTACAGCCTGGACAACTGGCAATAAAGACGGACAACACCACAGTAATGTGGTACATAAACAAACAAGGGGGCACTCATTCCTACCCTCTTTGCAGGCAAGCACTAATCTTATGGAACACAGCTCTGGCCTACCAAGTCCAGTTACAAGCTCACTTCCTGCCAGGACAGAAAAACACATTGGCAGACGACCTAAGCAGAAAGAACAAAGATCCCCATGAGTGGAAGCTAGACCCACAAATATTTGCAATGATAACTCAAAGATGGTGCCTACCAAATATAGACCTGTTTGCCAGTCCTCAAAACTACCAGCTGACAAAATTTTGTACAAGGACATTCCACCATCAAGCTTGGAAAGTGGACGCTCTCTCCTTCAGTTGGAAAAACCTGACAGCATATGCCTTTCCTCCATTACCTCTTCTCACAAAGGTTCTTTTGAAGGTCAAGAAGGAGAAACCTTGAATGATTCTCATAGCCCCAGATTGGCCACGCCAGCACTGGTACCCGCTATTGAAGAATATGGCTTACAGCCCGCCATGGATATTGCTTCAAATCCCTCATTTACTCAAGCAACAAGACAAGCAGATTCTACACAGCCAGATCAAAACCTTAAACCTGGCTGCATGGCAAATCAGTTAAGCATCCAACCAGCCCCTCTTTCACAAGCAGTTCTGGATGTTATTCTAGAAGCCAGGAGGCCAAGCACCAGGAAGGCTTACTTGGACAAATGAAAAGGTTTTCTGCTTGGAACCAAGCTAAAGGCCAAGACACAACTCAGCCTCCTGTGCCTCACATCCTGCAGTATTTAGCTGAGATGTTGCATAAAGGACTTTCCTTCTCCTCAATTAAAATCCATGCTTCAGCTATTTCAGCTCACTACGACACAAATCCGCCTTTATTTTCAAATCCACTCCTAAGGCAGTTCCTCAGAGGGGTAAAAAACATTAGACCACCTAGAAGAGCTCCTACACCAACATGGGACCTCAACTTTGTTCTGGAAAAACTAACGCTTCCTCCCTTTGAACCATCTTTTTCTGCAGACCTAAAGTTCCTATCTTGGAAGACTGCCCTGCTCCTGGCAATAACTTCTGCTAGGAGAGTTTCTGAATTACAGGCACTTATGGCAGTGGAACCTTTCCTCTTTTTTCATCAAGATAGAGTTTCTCTACGAACTAATCCTTCCTTCATGCCTAAGGTGGTTTCCAGTGTAGCTTTAAATCAAACCATCCATCTACCCACTTTCTTCCCCAATCCACAGAACAAAGGTGAGAGACTCCTGCATTCCTTGGACATTCACAGGCAGCTTCGATACTACCTGGATAAAACTAAGGCTTTCAGAAAAACTGACCAGCTCTTTGTTTCCTATGCTACAGCTTCTCAAGGGAAGGCCATATCCAAGCAAACCATTTCTAAATGGATAGGCCATTGCATATGATTCTGCTATACCCATCATGGGAAACCAGTTCCTCCTACCATTGGATCCCACTCTACTAGGGCAACAGCTACCTCTACAGCCTTTCTCAGGGGGGTTCCTACCAAGGAAATTTTAGAAGCTGCAACTTGAATTCTTTACACACCTTCACCAAACACTATCCCTTACCTCTTTATTCTAAGTCTAGAGCAGGCTTTGCCACTGCAGTTCTGCAGGGCCTCATTGCCTCCACTAACCCTCTATGATGCCTCCACCCTTCCTTAGCTTTGGGACTCAACCCAAGTGTGATGACTGCAGCAGGGTAGCACGATGAACATAGTACAGTTTTGTACCTACCATAAATGTAGATGTTCGAGTGTTCACCCTGCTGCAGTCCAGGTTACCCTCCCTCCAACCCCTCTGATCTACTGGCTAAATCTTTGCTATGCCTTACTGATGTATTTGCTTATAGCTGAAGGTTTTTTGTGTTTGTACAGTGTTCTCACCTTTTGGTACTATTTGGATCACCTTTTGAGGGCACCTGACATCTGGGGCAAGAAAAACTGAAGGAAATGGCGTTGGTTGCAATATATGTACCCCTGGCGCACTGACGTCAGGGATGAGGTGACAGCAGCAGACTTCGGACCAAAACTTTGGAAATCCGGCCAACTGCGGGACTGCCTGACGACAGGATAACCCAAGTGTGATGACTGCAGCAGGGTGAATACTCTAACATCTACATTTATGGTAGGTACAAAATTAGAAGTGATGTACTCACCATAATGTTCCATCTGAGTAGGTACTTCATTTGTCTGCAACCTGTGGGTCTCGGATCCGACCTCTGATCCGACCGGCAGCTTTCCAAGCTTCAAGATCCGAGCTCCTAGCTCCTCCCCTCTACCCACAATCCCCTGTCACCACCACACTACCTCAGATCGGTTTTGCTGTATCACCTGAAAAACCTGTAATAAACAGGTTCAGATATTCTCAAGAATCATAAATGATCCTAGAAACCCGATACAGGTTAGGGGGATGGCGGGGGGGGTGGCTGCAGACAAATGAAGTACCTACTCAGATGGAACGTTATGGTGAGTACATAACTTCTAAATCTGAAGTAGTTACTTCATTTGTTCTGCAACCTGTGGGACAGAGTCCCCAGCTACCTAAACAAAGAAACCTGGGTGGCCTATGGAAGGATATTCCGAAGCACCACGGAGCCAAAGGGCGCCCTACCTCTAGATATCATGTCCAGCTTATAATGAGAAATAAACGTTTGAGCAGAAGACCAAGTGGCTGCTGAACATATGTCGTCCAATGGCATCCTGGACCAGAAGGCTGCAGAAGTTGCGATGGACCGTGTGGAATGTGCACAAATTTTAAATGGGGTTGTTTTGCCCGATGCCTTATAAGCCTGAGAAATACATTGACAAATCCAATTAACCAGTGTCACTTTGGATATAGGTTTTCCCATGGATGAAGGAGCAAATGACACAAACAGTTAATCAGCCTTACGAACGTCTTTGGTCCTGTGCAGGTAAAAATGCAACTGTCTATGTACATCTAGTGTATGCAACATGTATTCTCCCTTATTTTGAAATTTCTTGAAAAACACCGGCAGATTGATAGTCTGATTGATATTTGCCACAGATGCCACTTTTGGTACAACTGAGAGACACTCTGTCATTGTGAAAAAGAAGATAGGGAGGTTTCATGCACAAAGCTTGGAGCTGTGAAACCCTTTTAGCAGAAGTTATGGCTACCAAGAATGCTGTTTTCCAGGACAGAAAATTAAGGGGTACAGAAGCAGCAGGTTCAAAAGGAGGTTTCGTTAAGGCTTGCAGAACAAAGGTTAAGTCCCAAGGGGGAGTCACAGATTTCACCGGTGGCTTGAGAAGGAAAACGCCACACAAGAATGTCTTGCACAATTTTGTAGACGCTATAGATCCTAATCAGTCTCCCACATGAAAATGGGGTATTGCTGCCAACTGTACTTTTACTGTTTATGCACTGGCCCCTTGTTCAAATATCATGGACAAAAAATCCAAGACTGTAGGAATCGGAACAGTAAAATTGTTGAGACCCTGGCTGTTAGCCCAGATAGAAAATAGTTTCCACTTGCTATTATAGATTTTCCTGGTGGACGGTTTATGAGCCGCTACCAGAATAGTTTTCACTGGTGACGAGATACCGGGAGTCCTTGCCATTAGTGGAACTGGATCAGCCAAGCCGCGAGCTTGAGGTTTACCAGGTTCGGTGTTGGGCACCCTGTTAGGTGAGATATCCGATCTGGAATGGGATCCAGGATTAAAGGGGAGGAGAGACTGTGAGACCGCAGGTATGGAAACCAGATTTGACTAGGCCAGAATGGGGCTATGAGGATAATTTTGCTCCCCAACCATGCGGCTTTCTGAATGAACATCGCCATGAGCGGAAGCGGGGGGGGGTAAGCATAGAGTAGACCGGGAGGCCAAGCATGAATCAGAGCGTCTCTGGGGCTCTCCCCTTCTGGGGGAAGAATTGCGAAGAACTCGCTGCATTTTGTGTTTTGGGGGGTAGCAAAAAGATTGCAGCGAGGCCAACCCCACTTGTGGAAAATTTCCTTCGCAACTTTTGGATTGAGAGACCACTCATAAGGACTGAGAATTACTCGACTCAATTTGTCCGCCAGAATGTTGGATCGTCCTGGAATGTGCATTGCTATCAGAAAGCGGTTGATGGATATTGCCCATTCCCAAATTCTCATGGCTTCTCGACAAAGAGGGTAGGATCTGGTTCCCCCTTGTTTGTTTATATACCAGACCACTGACATATTGTCTGTCTGTATTGCAATCGTTCCTAGAGGTAGAAGGTCTGGAGAGCCTGCAACGCTAGAAGCACTGCCCTCATCTCCAGAACATTTATGTGCAAGGCAGTCTCCGACAAGGTCCACGTACCTTGGACGTTTCTGCCCAAACAATGCCCCCCCCACCCTAGGCGAGAAGCATCTGTGGTTAACGTGGCCTGGGGAGGGGGAATCACAAAGGGTCTCCCTTGCCTGAGTTCTGGGGAGTGAAGCCACCAAAGGAGGGATTCCCTGCAAACCCTGCTCAGGGGGATGGGAGTGTTCAATGGGTGGTGTAACAGTGACCATTGAACTTGGAATGTCCACTGTAATATACGCATCCTTAGGCGAGCATGGAGAGAGAGGCCGATAGCCGCTGCCATCGAGCCTAGTGCTCTCAGGACTAACTCCGCCGGCGGAGCTTTGGTGCGAAGAAGAGCCAAAACTTGGAGTGAGAGGCTGGACAGCCTGTCAGAGGTCAGGAAGGCCCGAGAAGGTCGGGAATCTAGCCTGGCTCCTATGAAGTCTAATGCTTGCACAGGATGAAGAAAAGACTTCGGTATGTTGACTGAACTGCCCAAGCTGTCAGCAAGAGACGGAACATAGTCCCTCACGGTACAAAGTTGATGCCTGTTGGTTGCTGTGAGGAGCCAGTCATCTAGGTACGGAAAGACCCTTATGCCCTGAAGTCTCAGGTGGGCCGCAACCACTGCCATGACTTTGGTGAACACCCTGGGGGCTGAGGCGAGTCCGAACGGAAGGACCCTGAACTGGTAATGACTGGCCCCTAGCCGGAAGCGGAAGAACCTCCTGGACCGTCTGTCCATTAGAATGTGGTAGTACGCATCCTTGAGGTCTGTAGAGCACATCCAGTCATTCTCCTGCATTAAGGGGAGAATAGATTGTAGAGTGACCATCCGGAACTTTTCTTTGGGGACAAACCTGTTCAGGGTGGACAAGTCTAGAATGGGCTTGAGATCCCCCGTCTTTTTTTGGCACTAAAAAAAACCTTGAGTAGTAGCCCGATCCGGATTGGTCTGGGGGGACCCGCTGGATGGCTCTCTTTCCTAACAAATTTGAAATCTCTACGGTCGCCGCCTCTCTTTGATTGGGTGGGACATCGGGGAGGCGACCACCTGAGGGAGGGCGAAATAGGAAGGGAATTTTGTAGCCTCTGGATATAATTCGGAGCACCCATCGATCATTCGTGATGGACTCCCACATTGACAGGTGCTTCGTTAAACACCCCCCGACTGCCTCCAGAGCTGGACAGTTGGGTAAGCCCTCAGAGATGCTGCGCGGGTCTCTCGGAGAAAGGCTCCCTAGACCCGAAGTTACGCGGTCCCCCTCTGCCTCTGGGCCGGCATCCACCCTGCCCCCCCTCTGCCTCTGGAGGGCGTGGAGCCCGAAGCTGGATAGGATTGCTGAGACTTGCGGAACCACAGCTTCTTTTGCCCCCTCTGATTCCTTGAGACGGAGTGTTGGGGGCTCGAGAAGCGGACTCCGGTAGACAGCGTCTTCCCGTCCTTCTTGCTTTGGACTAGTGTATCGCGTACGGTCTTGCCAAAAGGCAATGAGCCATCAAAGGGTGCGTTCGCAAAGGACGCCTTGAAAGGTTCCGCAAAATTACAAAGGCGGAGCCAGGTGTGGCATCGCAAGACAACACCTGCCCCGCTGGCCCTTGCGGCTCCCTCCGTAGCATAAGACAGTAGCCGCATGGACGTATTTGAAATGGACTTGAGAGTGGCCATACGAGTCGAACATGGTTTTCTCCTCGACCGACATGGACTCTGGTGGAGCTGCAGTGTATTCCTTGATCAAATCCTGTTGCAGCCTGATGACATGCGCCATATAATTCAGCGCCCTCATAGAGAAGGTTGCTGAAGCAAAGGTCCACTTCCCTATACGGTCCAGCGCCCGGGACTCCTTGTCTGGCGGGTGGACCGTGGAGCTCTCCTGGGAGAGTTCTGTCAGTGGCAGCAGCCACCAACATGGCATCAACTGGAGACCCTTTGGCCCAAGCCTGCCTATCTGATGGGGGGCTAAGGATTTTATCCGGCCGGCGTGGGATAGGCTCCACTGTGTCGGGTTCCTGCCAAGCTCTGGTAGTCAGGGGATCTGCTGGTGGGGACACCCAGGAGATAGATGGGCCTGCTTCAAACGCCTCCAGAAATATGGACTCATCCGAGGAAGGTTTTTGAGCAGACCCCCCCCCCAATACACAACATTTCCATGATGTCTCCAAAGGAGACATCCTCGGGGGGTGACCTTGGGGAACCTTCCCTTTCCTCTAAGTCCGTATCTGTGGGGACGGACTCGGGGGAGTCCATGTGCCTCCTTTTACACGTCTGTTTACGAGGCACCTCCTCTGTGGGACTATCAGAAGAGGGCTCGTCAACGGCCTCTTGTTCCTCCGAGGGAACCAACTGGAGGGTCTGAGCAGGCTGTCCCGATGGAAGGATGATGGAAGGTAGACCCGTATGCAGTGAGGGAGCGGAAGGATCCAAAGTCCGAGTCAGGGACCTGGAAGACCTCGACAGTACCCTCTCCACTACCTCGAACGCCGAGGGAGAACTACTCTTCCGGCCCCGAGAGCAGTCTCCTCGGCTCCGAGATAGGGATCGGGGTCGGAGCCGAAGCCATCTGATCCGAAAGGGAGGTGCTCTCCGACATAGGAGTTGCCGAAGATGCACATGCTCCCACGGATCCGACGCCCAGCCCATGGCCCCGAGAGCTCGGATCCGAGATACTCGAGGGTATGGTCGGTGTCGGGAAGGCTTGGGCCACCGGCGCCGACAAAACCCCGGCTCCGAAAGGGCCTGGATCCGAAGACTCCAAAACCCAGATCTGGGTTGAAGAAGGAGAAATCGGGGCAAATATTGAAGCTGCACCCCCCCCTGTGGGGGGGGGGAGGCAGGAGCACCCCCATCTGCATTTGGGTCTGCAGAAACCGACGCATCATCCTGTCCATATCGGCGTCGGAGAGAGACGTAGTAGATCTAGAGGAGGTCGTAGAGGTGGGCCTGGAAGGCCGCCTCGACTACCTCGAGGGTGATAGGAGCTCCGGCTCCGGCGAGAAGGAAGGGGATCAGAGCCGAGAAGGAGAAGGTCCGGTCACCCTCGGAGGCAATTTAACAGTCTTCGATGGAGCAGAGGGATGAGGCTCGGCTCGCCTTTTGTGTCTGTGCTTCTCCCTATGCTTTTCCCTAGAAGGAGAAGACTGAACTTCCCTCGTACTCAAGGCAATAGTGGGAGGTTGAGTCCCAGCCTGAGTCAAGGGAGTCAGGCATGCCAAAGCTACCTGGGCAGCCTGCACCTTGGAGGGAGAGGAGGAAGAGGCCTCCTCTGGGGGAAGCAATTCCGCCAGAATAAGGCTGTTCCTCCTGTCCCTCACAGCCCGGGGGTTGAAGGCTGCGCAAACCTGGCAGTCTGAAGATAAATGGGCAACCCATGGGCAACCCCCAGGCATATAACGCACTGAGTGTGGCCATCAGCTGGGGAAAGCTTATGGCCACACCCAGTGCACTTAGGAATGGCCGAAGGCCATAAGGCTATTTTTTCTAACACACACACTCGCACACCCAAACACTTAGGGGAGGGTTAACTGAACAAAACTCAATCCCGAAAATAAAAAAGGGCAGAGAAACACTCTCTTAACACACTCTTCTTTTAACTTTGTCAAAATTTTAAGAAAATTTCAAGAAAAAATTCACTTCCCTGCTACTAAGCTCAGGAGCTCTTCTCAAGATGCTTGTGATTCAAGCCATGGCAAAAACGATCTGAGGTAGTGTGGTGGTGACAGGGGATTGTGGGTAGAGGGGAGGAGCTAGGAGCTCTGATCTTGAAGCTTGGAAAGCTGCCGGTCGGATCCGAGACCCACAGGTTGCAGAACAAATGAAGTAACTACTTCAGATCTGTACTTTTCCTTGGGTGGGGGAGATGGTTGGGAGTGGAAATCATCAGTGAATAGTTTAGTTTATGGTCAGATCTAAACAGTGACCGGTTTACCTCTGCTGTAGTGCACCTGTTGCACATGTCAGTGGTTACCACTTCTAGTATATTTTTACCTCTCGTTAGTCCGTCTTCCAACTGATACAGGTCATATGAGGTGATAAATCCCAGGAAGTGCTGGGCCTGGAAGTGAATACTCGAGTAGGTTATCCAGTTAAGTGTAGGGTAACTGACATTGACCAATAAACAGGGTGTCGGGTAGGACTGTCATGTTTACCACTGTCTCCAGATAGTTGTAGTGGTGCTCCTGGGTCATGGAGGGTTCTCTGTAGCAGCTCACAGTTTGCATTGCAGTCGTGGCTGATGTTAGCTGCACATGGATGATCAGAGGTATCATGCTGCCCCACTAACTTGGAGGTGTAGGTATCCCAGATGAATATAGATACACCCCCTCCATGTCTGTGCCAGTCCATGTTCAGTGGCTGGAATGTGTGTTATGGGTTGTAGTCTGGGAGTGCCGGTGTGCTCACAGGAGCATTATACAAGTCCCAGTCACAGAACAAATGTAGATGTCCATACTGAGGGGTGCTTTGAGTGCGTGCATGTTGTGAGTACTACCCCTGGTGTTGAGTAGCCTAACCCTCATTGATTCCGCTGTTGTGCAGTTCATGGAGGTGAGATTCACCTCTGAGACCTGCCTAAAAATGGCACCATGGGGTGCCAATTACCTTGCCCAGCATTTCAAAGCCTTAGGCTGACACATGCAGGTTGGTATGGTATTGTTGCAGGCATGTTTCCCATCTGTGCTTGTGTCCCATCTTTCCTGTAGGTAACCTACTGGTAAGCAATACAAAGTCTGAAACCTATACAAGTCCACTAGCTTCCAAGATAGGCTTTTGAAGTGATTACGTATCTGTAGTGTGTATGCTCTTGCTGTACTTAACTGTTGTCTGACTACATGGTGATTTTACATTGTATATTGTGATCAGAAAACTCTGTATAATCACACATGATGTTAGAGATTGCCTGCACTGTAGAGGTTCACAGATGGGTAGTAGGCTGTCTGCCCAAGGGCATTTAGAAGCATAGCTACAGTGTGGTGGCTTTATCTGCACCATTGATGAAGTAACTGAACCTCTGTCGAGCATAGCCAGTGAAGTGATTCCCGGCAGAGTTGCTGGAAGCTGTTGAAGACTGTGGTGCTGTAGGGTGAAAGGGGCACATAGTTATCTCAAAAGGGCATGTTAACATGACAACCCAACAGCATTTAATTTCCCCAACAGGTTTTGCAGCTATAAAACTAGAGTGGCTCTCCCACACCCTGGCTGTATGTTTCTGGGACACATGATCCCAGGGGTGTATATACTGTTGCCCAGTCACACATCAAGGTTTCCCCTGAAGTGTGTCAGTGAGGGGCTATGCCAAGGATGTTAATGCATAGTCTCTCAATTCATGTGTTATGTCGGTATTTCGAGAAGCTCACTGGATATGGGTGGCACCGCCTGTTGTGTAGCCAAGCTTACACATAGGATTCATGGACATAGGAAATAGGCAAAAGGAACATTAATGTCAGTAGTGTAATGGCTGCAGCATTTGCGTAATATCTGTGCATTCGTGGTTCAAATCCCAATAAGGTCAGAGATGTTTTACATGTTACATAGTATACCTTAACCACAGCTTGCATATATAGGTAGTATTCCTCAGAATAATAAACATTTGGAACACACATAAACCCATGTGTTCTGGAGAGTACAGTTAACAGACAATGTAATGTTGTGTAAGCACATAGTGAGATGTTACGTCACTGAAATGTATATATCCTGAGTAGTTAGCAGAAGTGGCCATATTTGCTTGCACAGGTTGTAGGATGTAAAGTTTAACTGTGTACAACTGCTGGTATAATGTCGCACAAACACCTTTAAACCTGCTTAAATTAGCCTTATTCTGTAGTAAAACATGTCTAATACATCGCAGGTGTTGAACCCTAGACCATGCACACCATAGTCATGGGACCTACCACTAAGCCATCTAATCTGTATACATGTTAAGTGGTCATTAGACTACACCTTATACTACAGGCATTTCACAGTACAGACCACAAATGGGACAGTTACTTGTGTACAAGTCTACATATGTATGTGTGACAAATTAATACTATATATATATATATATATATATATATATATGTGTGTGTGTGTCACTGATGTGCGCACATAGATAGAAATACGTGTGTGTGCGTATGTATATAATATGCAATAACATTTATAGCTATATATATATATATATATATATATATATATATATATATATGTATGTATATATATATATATATATATATATATATATATATATATATATATATATATATATATATATATATATATATATATATATATATATATATATATATATATATATATATATATATATATATATATGTAAACACCTATGAACACACTTTGTGACATAGAAGCATTCCAAATAGATAGAAGTGTATACAAAACACATGCAGCTCTGGTATTATAACTATTAATATTAACCTAATTCCCCATAGAAGCAATGGTTGCTGCGTATGTGGAGATTGGTGTGGGGGAGGACCGCTGGTTAATGGAATATGCATCAAGGAGGGTCTGTGTTGGATGTTCATTACGTGAACTGGAGGGGTACACATGGAGTATGGGCACAATGTAAAAAGGACACAAAACAAGAACCGCTCTCATCCATAATACACCCTGTCAGGTCACATTGCAACACTGACTTCAATGAACATTAACAGGTATCATACATATGTACACCAATTGACTTACACATTTGTTTGCAATAGTGAGGAATGGCTGTAGTATACTATACATACTAAACACCATAAAAGTTGTACATATCTCAGATGCCTCAGTGGTAAAGCCAGTTACTGTGGTGTTCATGGTCCCGGTTTCAAGACTTGCAAGGGCTGTTATGTCATTTTGAGGTTCCAAATAAGGGATGTTGGATGCAGGTTGATTAAAGCACTTTTAAGCAGTCGTTAGTGGGTTATTGCACCGGTAAGTGGCGCTTAAACATGACTACGTGGATAAGTGCCACACAGGTTTATCCTTTGCTGAACATCGAGCAGATCATGGGCAAAGCCGCTCATAACCTCTGAAATGTGCATTAATCACCCTTGCACTACCAGTGCCTGCTCTGTGAGGTAAAATGACCACTGCCAGGATTAGAACACGCAACCATGTACACAATCTTCACACTAACCTACCACTAAGCTACCTGAGATGTACCAACGGCAGTTGTGTATTCTGACAGGTTAAAACACGAAAGGGAGGATTGTGTGGAAATAGTACAAACCACCATTTACCCAGTGAAAGGAGTATGCTGTACATTTTTATATATATATATATATATCTGTATATATATATATATATATATATATATGTGTGTGTATACATTATATATATATATATATATATATATATATATATATATATATATATATATATATATATATATATATATATATATATATGTAGATATATAGATAGGTTAACAACATCTACACAGCCATGAAGATATATATAAATGGGATACCTACCAAATACAGAATGCTTGACATACTGATGCGTGTAATCCTGAGGCTTAAAGACCACAGTACCGAAACAACAGAAACGTGAGAGTTAAAATTCCGATGTTAAAGGACAGTGAGTTAGTGCTTCTGGTGTTGCGGTTCAGGTAGGTTACTGTGTGTGTGTGTGTTCTGAGTGTGTTGTGTGTTTCTGGGGGACTTGATGTGTGGGTGTGGGTTTGCCTTGTGTGTCTGTGCGATCTCGGAGGTAGAATATTAAAGTAGGGTGGGTGTGGGGGGGCACAGCCACCCACATGGGGAGTGTAGGGGGGGCTTGCCCTCCTGCTCATACGTAGTGTAGGATGGTTTGTTTGGATGTGGTGGGTAGCAGTGTGTGTGTGTGTGTGTGTGTGTGTGTGTGTGTGTGTGTGTGTGTGTGTTCTGTGTTTGTGAGTGTTCGTTAATGTGGGGTTTGGGAGTCTGGGCCCAGTACTGTGGGCGTCGGAATTGTGTGCGTTTGGGATTCCATAGGTTTCCCGTATACAGCGGTTGAAGTGTTCATATACTAGTATAACATGGACCATAGCAATCACACATTCTGCCACGACCAAACTATATGAACAAAGGATATGGAGACTATATGCCTATACACTATTACAAATATGTGCTATGGACATGAGCCAAAGATAGGGTTACCACCTGTCCCACTTTGCAGGGGACAGTTCCTCTTTGGGCAGTTGTGTCCTGACCAAAAATTAAAAAATAGCAAATGTCTTGAGATTGTAGGACATAATAATAATTATGTCCCATATTTTATGTAATAGTTGCATAAAATAGTTATTTCTGTATCTAAAATACCTAAATGTTACAAAAACAGAAATAGTAACTAAACTGCTACAAGAATAAGCTTTTATTTAGGCAAAAAGTAAAGTTGTATTCTTTGCACTGACCATGGGTATGTGTTGGCCTGTAAAATCTGATGTGTGTCCCGAAAATGTCCCACTATGGCTATTTGAAAAGGTGGCAGCCCTAGCCAAAGAGGGTCAGTCACCAACACAGCTCCAATGACTGCAAATACCTATGACAGAAATACACAGACAGCTTTCATATAGCAACACTTTATTACATTCCACTGTATTGCCGAAAGGATTCAAGGACTAACATCACCTGCATGCTATACAGGAACCATTTAACAGTGCCTTAATGAATCAGCCTGCAATTACCATAGTATTAGTCCACTAAAGGATAGGTGTTCAAATAGGGAAGGAACCCTCACACACATATCGAATATGTATAAAAGCAGTTCCTACACACCTGCATCTGCTATGTACATCCACCAGCATCTCCCCCACACCCAAACCAGTTACAATACATACTGTAGTAACATCACAAATCATTCAGTCACTGTACAACATCTGCTGAAGCCTTAACATATCTGGTCAGAGAGACACTAACATGGCCCTGTGTGAAATAGTTGCTGTTATACAATGGAACAGCTGCTGATGTTACCGGGTTTGTTTGCACTAATCCCGTTTCAGAGGGTTGTGTGTTCACCAGGAAGTGTTACCAATTGCTGATTATCAGCACAGTATGATACACATTTACACCAAACCAAAGATGTCTGGTGAGCACACTGTAAACCACCTAACATTTATATGCATAGCCATACAGCCTTGAGCTGCTCAAACATCCTTGCCAGACTGAAACATCTGCAGAAGTGTCGGGTACAAACAAACCATGCATAGTAGCAATGTTCTGAAATATAACAGCTGTACTCACATAACATCTTCTAGGCATTACACACAATCCACGGTAGTCATGAAGCCAATATATCTCTGTGTATCTGCATATAGCTGTTGCAGTGCATCACAAACAACACACCCAGGCCGTCTTCCTCGAAAGTAAGCCAAAGGGACAATGCCCAAGTGGAGTACTCAGTTATACACCACTGTTGCCATGGTATTGGCTAATGGAGTAGCTGCACAACTGATGTGCATGTAATTAACTACTTTGGAACACCAATTGGTGGTCAGGATAGCACATGCTACTGATATTTAACTAAAAGGATGGCTTGTCACACATTCAAACAATCTGTATATACCTGCAGAACCTTACAAAGAAGACTGAAACACAAACTGAAGAAGATTGAAATAAAAGTCAACGACACCTTGAGTTACTAATAAGGTATGTAGAACACTCAGTATGTCTGTGTATGTAGTACCTGTTCTGTAATAAAGTGTACCAAATGTGTATAGTGGAAATGGTTATCTTGTAGTGATGCATTGTTGAGCATAGTAATGCTTATAGTATTTGTGTGTACTGCTGTAGGTCACAAGGCAAACACCTCATACACCACAAGGGATGCTATATAACGGCTTTGAATCCAACAATTCCTCTCCAGCCACTGTCAGTGGCAGGGTTGGTCCAACAAGTATGTACTATAACAGGGGATACTATATGTTGATATATTCTAACAGGCATATATATGGGTGTATTACTGAGAATAACATGTCGAAGGTGGGCCTACTGTGCAGTTATGATTTGCATTGTGGGATATTGTGTCAATAACTGTGTAATATACAGTATTGTAGGCAGATATGTGTTGCATTTTACACAGAATTACTGTTATGTTAGGCAAACATTAGTTATGTCTATTGGCATTTACAATACACAATAACAGGATACATATGACTTGTAGTCACCTGACAGTTTATCAGCATGATAGCAAAGTAAAATGGAAGAACTAGTTAACTATCCATGCACATAAGACATGTAATAGGTTCATAGGTTGGTACTAGGCTGTCTGTCCAAGGGCATTTATAAGCCTTGCTAGAGTGTGTTGGCTTCTGCCACCCCCTTAGGTTAGTTGCCTGTGCCTTTGAACAGCAGAGCCATTAGTTCCCTGCACCTCTGTCCAGCAGAGCCACTGCAGTGATCCCCGGGGTACATGTCTGTCTCCCATCCACCCGTCAAGGTTTCTCTTGAAGAGTGCTAGTGAGGGGTTCTGCCTGATGTACATTGGAATCATGTTCCAAAGCATAGGGAGTCTCTAGGTCAGGAATCTATCCCTCCAGCACATCCTAGTTATCATTGCGGTTAGGTTTATATCCCTAGACCATGTGGCTCTCTGGGGCTTTTGTTTAGGTGGAGCATATCCATCAATACTGGGTTGGACATGGGCCTTGTATGTCAAGCAGAGATTACCTCTGAGTACACATTATGCAACAGAGTACAGCTGGAGATGTTCTTCGTTCCCCATTGCTGCAGTCCTTACTATTGGGTATAGTCCGCGTCCAGTCGGCCCGAATACCAGAGTATAAGGCTGACGTCGGTCAGGCGCATTAGACTGGCGTCGCCAGTACGTCAGGGTACTAATGCGCATGACCGACGCCATATCCTCAGTCTTTTGCCGCATGGTCGATGCAGAAGCAGTTTTATGAGTGCAGGTTGGCGTTCTGAAATATTTCAAACCGAGTTTCAGACCGAAACAGAGTTGGCTAAGTACCCGTTGGGAACATTTTGGTTTTTCTTGCCTCAGTATTTAACCGGATGTCAGAAAACGTGAATAACTGTATTTCTTGTGGGAAACAGATACCTCATAGGGATTACCATACCTTGTGTATACCTTGTTTAGGGCCTGAGCACGACGTTGTTGGTTGCCGCTCTTGTGCTAGGTTTAACAAAAACACACTATTAAGAGGAGGTTAGACTGTGCCAGGTTAGTGTTTGGGAAGCGTTGCAATTATAAAATGCCGTCGGATGCTCCGGCCGCTTCGATCCAAGAAGCGCAAGGACAAACAGCGAAGCCTAGGGTTGATGAACCGGCAGTCCCGGACGCCGGTTCTTTAGAAACTCAGTGGAGCCGGAGGTTTTGCCAGGAGTTTCCATGGAGTCTCAGGCAGAAACTTTACTGTTACAGGATGTGCCTTCTCAGGAGGTAGGCCAGGCTGAGGGGGCTTCTCAGGTAACTGTTCTTCCCTCTCTTCCCAAGGTAGTTAGAGCCTCTCCTTCTGTTGCCAAAACTTCTTTGAGAGGTCGGCCTAGTTCAGCTTCAATGGGGGCTTCTCCTAGCATTTCGGGTTCTGTACCTAAGAAACATATGCTTAAAATGGCAGAAGATTTGATTACTATGATTAGAGGTTCTATGCCCCCGCCTGATAAGAGGCCTAGGGTGGAACCGGAGTTTGATAGTTTTGAACAGTGTTCAGAGGCTTCAGAGTCTTCTGCGGAAGACTTGCAGGAGTATCCTACTTATTCTGATTCTGATGTGGATGATTCCACTCCTGCAGCTTCTCCTCCTGAGGATTTCTCATTTTCAGAGACTCTGCATTCCATGAGGGAGCACTTTAAATGGGAAGGCCAGGATTACTCTGATTCAGGAAAAGGCTTAGGGAATTCTTGTTTTACCCCAGCATAGGCCCTTAGCTATTCCTCCTGTGTTGAATGTGGTGGAAGATGTTTTTGCAGAGGCTTCCCTGAACCCTGACTCTTTGCCTCCTGCTCCTGTTAAGCCTGATAGGTATTATAGGGTGCCCGAAGCTCATAAGTATTTGTTTAAGAGTCCTAGGCGGACCCAGAAACTATTTCTCAAGGGCCTAAAGGTGTTAAGGCTTCTGTGGTTAAAAATCCTGTTCCCACTGATAGAGGCAAGGGCTTTGGATAGGTGGGGAAAGAAAGTGTATACTTCTTCCACTCTAGCCATGAGGCGTTGAATTGTCAGTTTCACATGAAAAAATATAAGAATTATCTCTTTTCACAATTAAAATCTAAGGTGGATGCTTTGGAAGGTATTGAGTGTAAAGAGTTGCTGGATTTGGTTCATGTGTCTGAACAAGTGGGTAAGCATTCTTTGCAATGTGGTTTTGATGCTGTACAGGCCTCCTCGAGGGTGGCTGCTACTAGTTCTGTTCTTCCGAGGCATGCCTGGTTGAAGGATCAGAATTTAGCTGAGCATGTTAAGACAAGGATTTTGGATGCTCCTTTACAGTCTGATGTGTTGTTTGGATCGCCTGTGGAAGCAGTTTTAAAGAAAATGGAGGACAAAGCTAAGTCTATGCAAACTGTTAAAGATTTTTTGCAGGTGCAGCCGCCGAAGTTTAGTAGAAATTGGCCTGCTAAGGGGTGGACATATCCTGCTTATGATTCCCAGTCTAGGGGTAGGTCTAGACGTGGTAGGGGCAGGGCTCAAGGTTCTTTAGGCCTAGAACAGGAGTTCACCTGCTCAGACTTCTGGTGAGGGCAGGGGTCAGTCCTTTCGTAAACAGACCCAATGACCTGTCTTTTCAGCTGCCAGTAGATTCTCGTCTGGCAGCTCCTTTGGGAGGAAGACTGTCTCTTTTCAAAGAAAATTGGGATTTCATTACTCAAGACAAATGGGTGTTGGATATCATTCACCACGGTTACAGATTTTATTTCCATACAATGCCCCTTTCAAAGGCATGCCAGGCGTTCCTCCTCCACAAAGAAAAGAGGCTCACAAGCAAGTTTCTCAGTTACTCCAGTTAGGGCCCATTCAGCCAGTGCCTGTATCAGAAAGGGGCCTAGGATTTTATTCTCGCCTGTTCCTAGTACCAAAGAAGGGGAACACGTGGAGACCAATTTTGGATTTATCTCTCCTCAACACTTTTCTGGACATTCCCAAGTTCAAGATGTTGGCGTTACAACAGCTTTTACCTCTGCTGGGCAAAGATCACTGGATGGTAACTTTAGATCTCAAGGAAGCTTACCTTCATGTGCCTATAAGGCTAAGTTGCAGGAAGTATCTGCGGTTTCGAGCTGGAAATTCTCATTATCAGTTCTCTGCATTGCCCTTTGGCTTATCTACTGCCCAGAGTATTCACAAAGGTTCTGGCTCCAGTGATAGCTTACTTCAGGCTTCAAGGAATTCAAATCTATCCTTACTTGGACTGCCTGATTCTGGCTCAAGAAAAGGAAGACCTTCTACAGCATCTGGAATATGTTATAGCAGTGCTAAGATGCCTCGGGTATTCTGTGAACGAAATAAAGTCCAGTCTAGTACCCTCTCAAGACATGTGCTTTCTGGGTGTGAGACTCACTACAGCAGCCGAGATGGCCTTTTAACCCCGGACAAACAAAAGAGTCTATCACTTTACTTCCATCAACTATCTCATCAGTCCGTGCTGACTGCAAGGACAGTCCTTCAAGCATTAGGGTTCATGGCATCTTGTATTCTGGTGCTTCCCAATGCCAAACTGCATATGAGGAAGCTACAATGGGATCTCAAAAATGTATGGACACAGCACTGCCAGGATTTGGACACTGTCATTCAAATAATACCTTGCCTTCAGAAAGAATTTTTGTGGTGGGCTCAGGAATGTCACCTAAACAAGGGACTCTCTGTGACCCGGCCAGAGGCGAGTCAGATTTTAACGACAGATGCCTCGGACATTGCTTGGGGAGCTCATCTAAATGGAAAGTGGATACAAGACAAGTGGCCTGCCAGACTACAGCATCTACATATCAACATGAAGGAGATGTTAGCAGTCCAGTTTGCATTAATGGCTTTCAAGGAGTTACTTCTTCCAGGGCAGGTGTTGATTCTAACAGACAACACAACTGTCATGTGGTACATCAACAAGCAAGGGGAACACATTCTTATCCTCTATGCAGGCAAGCAATGATTTTATGGGAGACTGCGCTAAGCTTGCAACTGACTCTTCAGGCAAGGTTTCTGCGGAGCACAGAACTCCTTAGCAGATGTGTTAAGCAGACAAATCATGGATCCCCACGAGTGGAAACTGGATCTTCATGTATTTCAAAAATTGACAGTGTCATGGGGAACTCCAGACATAGATCTGTTCGCTTCTCCACTAAACCACCAGCTGCCACAGTTTTGCACAAAGGGGTTTCATCACACAGCTTGGAAAGTGGATGCTCTGTCTTTCAGTTGGAAAAATCTTCATGTGTATGCCTTTCCTCCTCTGCCTCTTCTTCCAAAGGTACTATTAAAGGTCAGACAAGACAGGCCAAGGATGATTTTGATAGCTCCAGATTGGCCTCGGCAACACTGGTACCCACTACTACGGAGTCTGGTAAGGAAGCCTCCATGGCCTTTACCTCTGATTCCTCATCTGTTATCTCAGAAGGATGGTCATCTGCTCAATGTCAAGCTTCACTCTTCATCTAACAGCCTGGCATATTCTGTGTTGAAACACAGCAGGTCTCAACTTCCTCAACAAGTTTTAAATGTGATTATGGAAGCTAGAAGACCTAGTACAAGGAAAGTATGCATGAAAAATGGAAGAGTTTTTATTTTGGTGTACAGCAAAGAATTTGCAGGTTTCTGAGCCTAATTTGAGTGTGGCTCTTCAATATCTCACTGAGTTATTGGACAAAGGTTTGTCCTTCTCTTCCATTAAGATTCATGCTGCAGCAATTTCAGCTCACTATGATTGTGACCCACCATTGTTTTCGCATCCTTTGTTCAAGCAGTTTCTAAGAGGGGCAAAGAATATAAGACCCCCGTGAGCTCCTACTCCTGCTTGGGATCTCAATTTTGTGTTGGAAAAACTTACTCTACAACCTTTTGAGCCTGCGGCTACTGCTGAATTGAAATACTTGTCATGGAAGACTGCTTTTCTGTTGGCTATTACTTCTGCAAGAAGGGTGTCTGAGTTGCAGGCCCTTATGGCAGTAGAGCCATTTTTGATTTTCCATAAGGATAGGGTATCATTACGTACTAATCCTTCCTTTATGCCTAAGGTGGTTTCTAGTGTGGCTTTAAACCAAACTATTCATTTGCCTACAATGTTATGCAGACCCCCAAAATATAACAGCTGTACTCACATAACATCTTCTAGGCATTACACACAATCCACGGTAGTCCTTGAAGCCAATATATCTCTGTGTATCTGCATATAGCTGTTGCAGTGCATCACAAACAACACACCAGGCCGTCTTCCTCGAAAGTAAGCCAAGGGACAATGCCCAAGTGGAGTACTCAGTTATACACCACTGTTGCCATGGTATTGGCTAATGGAGTAGCTGCACAACTGATGTGCATGTAATTAACTACTTTGGAACACCAATTGGTGGTCAGGATAGCACATGCTACTGATATTTAACTAAAAGGATGGCTTGTCACACATTCAAACAATCTGTATATACCTGCAGAACCTTACAAAGAAGACTGAAACACAAACTGAAGAAGATTGAAATAAAAGTCAACGACACCTTGAGTTACTAATAAGGTATGTAGAACACTCAGTATGTCTGTGTATGTAGTACCTGTTCTGTAATAAAGTGTACCAAATGTGTATAGTGGAAATGGTTGTCTTGTAGTGATGTATTGTTGAGCATAGTAATGCTTATAGTATTTGTGTGTACTGCTGTAGGTCACAAGGCAAACGCCTCATACACCACAAGGGATGCTATATAACGGCTTTGAATCCAACAATTCCTCTCCAGCCACTGCCAGTGGCAGGGTTGGTCCAACAAGTATGTACTATAACAGGGGATACTATATGTTGATATATTCTAACAGGCATATATATGGGTGTATTACTGAGAATAACATGTTGAAGGTGGGCCTACTGTGCAGTTATGATTTGCATTGTGGGATATTGTGTCAATAACTGTGTAATATACAGTATTGTAGGCAGATATGTGTTGCATTTTACACAGAATTACTGTTATGTTAGGCAAACATTAGTTATGTCTATTGGCATTTACAATACACAATAACAGGATACATATGACTTGTAGTCACCTGACAGTTTATCAGCATGATAGCAAAGTAAAATGGAAGAACTAGTTAACTATCCATGCACATAAGACATGTAATAGGTTCATAGGTTGGTACTAGGCTGTCTGTCCAAGGGCATTTATAAGCCTCGCTAGAGTGTGTTGGCTTCTGCCACCCCCTTAGGTTAGTTGCCTGTGCCTTTGAACAGCAGAGCCATTAGTTCCCTGCACCTCTGTCCAGCAGAGCCACTGCAGTGATCCCCGGGGTACATGTCTGTCTCCCATCCACCCGTCAAGGTTTCTCTTGAAGAGTGCTAGTGAGGGGTTCTGCCTGATGTACATTGGAATCATGTTCCAAAGCATAGGGAGTCTCTAGGTCAGGAATCTATCCCTCCAGCACATCCTAGTTATCATTGCGGTTAGGTTTATATCCCTAGACCATGTGGCTCTCTGGGGCTTTTGTTTAGGTGGAGCATATCCATCAATACTGGGTTGGACATGGGCCTTGCATGTCAAGCAGAGATTACCTCTGAGTACACATTATGCAACAGAGTACAGCTGGAGTTTCTTTAGTTGGGCTGCATAGGTCATTTGTTTGAGGTCCGTAATCCTCTTGGTGTGGTGCTTTTGTGGTCTTTCAAGCTGTTGCAGTTGTCTTGTAAGGTACATCCCAAATGGGGTGTTGTATTCTTTAATGGGTCTAATAAGTGATGAGTAGAGAGGCACAATGGCCTCCTTTGTTCTGGATGTGAACCCATTTGAGATTGGGGGGGGGCCACATAGAAGGATATTCTGACCATCTTGGCAATATGGTTATCAAATGAGAGATTGCTATCTACTTGGGTTCCCAGATCCCTTATTACTTTTTCTGTATGTAGGGGACTGCCACCTATGTGGTAGTCCGCGGGTAGTTTCGTTTTTTCCAAAGGGGATGACTATGCACTTTTTGGCATTCAGCTTTAGGCCATGATATTGACACCAGATATTTGTCTCAGTGAGACCCTTCTGGAGGGTGTCCGTATCAGCTGGGGAACTAATTATGGCCCCTAGTTTGCAGTCGTCTGCAAACCTTTTCAGCCAAAGTCCTCCTGTGCTTGCCTGTATCTCGGAGAAGTATATACTGAACATGAGGGGTCCTAGGACTGAGCCCTGGGGGACGCCACTTGTAACTGGTTTATAGTTGGACCTAGGGTCTGCAACTCTCACTGTGTGGGTTCTGTCCATGAGCCACTTCGCAAACGATCTCATGACGTAGGGATTAATGTTCAGGTTGATGGGTATGTCTATAATACCAGAATGGGGAATGGTGTCGGAAGCCTTTGCGAGGTCAAGGTAGGCTGTGTGGACCTCCTTACCCTCATCTAATGCCTTGGTAACTGTCTCAAGTCCACCATGTTTAGGAGGCATGGTCTGCCCTTAAAGTCAAACTGGGTGGGGTCAAAGGTTTGGAGGTACCCAATGTCTCTGAATGAGATCCATGATGATGTGCTCCATAGCCTTGCAGACCACGCTAGTCAGGCTTATAGGGCAATAGTTCCTGTGGTCTGTTGTGGTGCCACCTTTGTGGAGTGTGATAACTGTTGCTGTGCACCACTCTGTGGGTTCGTAGCCGGTAGAGAGGTTGTGTTTGAACAGTGTGTTTAGGTGAGGGGTTAGTTCATTTTGGAGCTCTTGTAAGACACCGTCTGATCCCATTGAGGCTGTGTTCTTGGCTATGGATAGGGGCTGTTTTAACCTGTGTGTCGGTGATTGCTGGGGTCGTACTTTCTTCTGGTATGGTTATGGGCCCTTTCGGGGGTGAAAGGGGTGTAAAGTTTGCACTGACCCTGTCTGCCGAAATGTTGGCAATATCAGTTGGTTCAGTGTATTGTCTGCCAGTCTGCACCAACTCAGAGCAGATCTGAGAGTATCCACTTAGGTTCTTGACATAGCTAAAGATTGCTTTGTGGTCATCGTTGGAGTCCTTGGAATTATCTCTTTTCAAAGCTAGCCTTGGAAGAATTTATGAGGGACCGTAGTGTCTTGCTGATGCTGATCAGGGATGTCTTTCATTCTAGGGAGTTCGCTCTTATCTGTACTAGTATCCTTCTTCTATCGCAGCCTGTTTATGGCAGGGGTCCTCCAGACTCGTTTCCTTTTCTTGGAGGGGTGAGTCTTGGTTTGCCTTGGGATAGCACAATCCATGCATTCCTGCACAATCCATGCATTCCTGCAGATTATCAGAGTGCCTTTGTATAGGTTTCAGCATCCTGGTCAGCATTGTTCATTGTTGTGGTGGCTGTGAACCTTTAACCTCGGTCTTAAGCAATGTGAAGTTTGCTTTGGAAAAGTATTTCACGTTGGTTTCCTTATTTTGGGTTGAGGGCAGAATGTGAATATCCAGAGTGATTAGCCCATTGTCTGATCTAACCAGCAAGGGTTTGACGTCAGGTGTGGAACACCGGTCATCCATGTTGGTGATAACCAGGTCCAATATGTTCCCTCTGGTGGGGATGTTGACCAGTTGATCCAGGACGTTTGAGTGTATACATTCGTGGAAGCGCTGGGCAAGGGAGTTGGTACTTGAGTAGTTCTCCCAGTTAATGTTTGGGTAGTTGAAATCACCCAATATTAGGGTGTTTGGTAGGACCTTCATATGTCTCAATGTCTCCGGAAATGCAGATTGTGGGTCCTGGGTCATGGTGGGTGATCTGTAGCAAGCTAAAATTTGGAATGCAGTTTTGGCTATTGTTAGTTGCATTTGGATGATCTGTGATGCATTGTGCTGCGCTACTAACCTGGAGGTGTTGAGTATCCTTGATGAATTTGGATACGCCCCTGCCATTTGTGTTTCAGTCCGGGTTCTGTGGCCAAAAGGTGTGGTATGAGTTATAGCCTGGTAGTGCTGTGGTGCTCTCTGGAGCCTTAAACTAGGTTCCTGTTACTGCACAGATATCAATGCTCTCCATACAGAGGAGTGCCTCGAGTGCATGCAATGTGAGTTCCAGACTTCTGGCGTTGAGTAGCATTACCCTCAGGATATGGTTACTTGTGCTATATACGGTGGTGGGTTTGTCTTTTGAGCCTTGCATAAAGGTCTACATTGCTAAATGTCCACCTCTCTAGTATTGTTTGCAAGCAGTGACAGCTGTGCATGTGTACATGTTCTGCAAATGTGTACTGACCCTTGTTACAGGGCTGTGCCAAATGGCTATGTGCACACCTACATGGAGTGGATATTGACAGTAGAGACACACTGGTTGAACATTTAGGTTTGTGTAGCCTAACCTCTCATTGGCGGACTAACAGCTGCTTGGAATTATGTGGACATGCAGGTAATGAAACAGGGTGCACATCATCCTTAACTCTAGTGTGACATCTGCTGTAGGAAACTGCTGCCCATGTGTAATAGCTGCTTCATAGGTGATGGCTTACACTATCTGATCATATCCTGATCATGTCGAGATTGGCAGCAGAGTCTGTTGATATTTGACTCTGTGTGGGGGAGTGGGTGTCTGTGGCCAGCATATACCCAGACAAGGATACAGCTCTGTTGATATGTGCATCATCTGTACTCAACTATCAGGATGTGATGTGGCCCTCAGAGGGGGACATCTACTAAAGGTAGCTACCATGTTCCTGTAATAGCTAGTGTTGCCACTTCCATAACACAAATATGTACTTGTGAGCATCACTGTCTAAAACATCTGCATAAGCAGTAAGTAAACTAACTACAGTACATGGTACTTGTAGTACTTAATGCTCATACAGGCATGTCCACTAGTCAGCTACTGGTGTTTACTAATGTTAGCTTTGTGTATGTGGCCATCCTAGGGGAATGCAATCTCTAAGACATGTACACTGCCAAACCCGCCTAACACAACACCCCACACATTGTCTGGGATGCAGCTACAGGGGTGAGCTTGGAGGCAGTCCATTCTACACCCATGACTTGACTAGACGGTCAAGAGGTGTAGGTTAACACATGCATCCCATCACCACAACCAACACATACTCTTACCAAAACACAGTAAAGAGTCACACACATGCCACCAGAATTCACACACATCCACAGAGGCCTCTAAGTTTCTGGCCAAGCAAGAGGCCTCCCAAGTCTGAATAGACAGACAACAGGATACAAAGCCTGCATGACATTAGTTTGCATAATTGAGTCATTTCTCAGAACATGTGGCCAGAAACATGGCCAACAGTATGCATTTGTGAATGCAAACTCTAGCACTATGTTACACACCAAGCTATATGAGGGCAAAATACTGTCCGCTACCTGTCTGCCATGATTAGCCACGTACCCATACACTCAGACTGCCTTTTGAACTATACACATGTCTCTGGCATATTCTCTGTTGTTGTGCAGCCCATGCAGGTATGTCCCAAGTTCTGGGTAGCATTCTGCCATTGGCCAGAATGATGCAGCAGTACAGGGACAAAGATTGTATTCCACAATCGTGTAATTTACTGGTGTAATTCAAGGAGCATCCAGCATCTCTCTGCCTGGGGTAACATGGTTGACAGACCATGATGCTTTGCCAGACAGGGCCTGCACCTGTCACCCCTGAGAATCTGGATACTGGCAACGGCCTGTGGTTCCCCTATAGTGCCCCCATCATGCCAAGTTCAAATGAAAGTCCACTGGTGCAACAGGGACAGCCAAGAAATAAACTGTGGGTCTTGATACTCAATGGTAAAAATCAGGTACTCAATAGGGACTCACTTACGGCAATCTGAAGCATGGGAAACGTATCTGTGCAGTGATAGTTATGGTTCAATGCTTTTGAGGGCACCCCTGCATGACCATGTTATAACACCTCACCTCATGGCCATCACCCTTTATTGGAACACATGGCCTACAGGTGTGTCCAACGTCCTGAGGGATATGTACACCCCCACGCTAGTTGCACTTGTACAACGTAAGATGCATTATGCTGAGCAACAACCTTTGTGCCAAAGTTTAATCCAAAATGCACCTTGTGACAGATCATCCACCATGCCTCAGAATTCCCAACTGTCATTGTGCTGTAATGGGGAATACCAGTTTTGAGACAGGAAACCATAATCATGGCCACTCGGCTACCCCACTATGAACTGGGAAGACTCATCATGTACCAACACCTGTGCTCAATGCATATTGGGTGTCAGCAACAGCAATGACCTGGATCACCATAGTCACACAAACAGGGCTAACAGAATGCCACACATGGTCAGTCTTCAAAGCCAATGTTATGCTCCTTAAGAGCGAAGTGGTGACTGTCATGGCACCCATGCAGATGTACAATGCATGTGCAAATGCTGAATCCTAAACAAATGCACTTTAAGCACTCCCATATGTGCAGTGATTGTGCCACTGAAACAGGAACAGGATTCAACTAAGCACAAACATGAAGGCAAACCAGTGGTACCCTGCCTTAAACTGTACCACAGAAGGTAGCAACTGTTGCAAGAGTCAACACACATGAGTGGAAGATGACCTATGGACAGCCTCTGTAAGATGCAGGTACAGCATATAATGCCACACAAAGCTTCTGTGAAACTAATCATCCACATATTATGTGGCCAACAACAGGTAATTCCATAGCTGTGTCATGAAACATAATGGCAACAAGACCTGCTGTGCTTCACAGCATTATGGCATGGGATGCACTGCACCTACGGAAATAGCACCTGTTCATCCAGATAGGGTCTGTGGTAACATAAACACACTGTCCCCCCAAACAGGTACACAATCATATACCCATGTACACTACAGAGCCCCTTTAACCACAACTATGCAGGTACAAGCTGCACTCAGGCTGCATGGGACCTGTCCACATCCCAGGTTGTATCATACACATATGGCAAAACAATTTGCTCTCCACATAAACATCATGTAAAACATAGCTTCATGTCAGGCTGTGTACACACTGAATGGTGCACACCAGTAGTTATCACAACCCACAAAGGGGGAGACACCATTGATAATGGGAATTACTGCACTACTACCCTGCTGAGTGTGGTCTGAAAGGCCATGAACCTTGATCAGCATATTTGATGTCAGCAGTACAGATGTAGATGACAGGTTGATTTCTCACAGCATATCATAACCTTGCCAGGTCATAGGACCTCATCACTCATACTGTGTTTCAGCTACACTCCGTATACTAGATGTACATTCCTATGTCACAGGAGTATTTTGCAACTGGACTGCTGGCAGAAATAACACTACAGAAGGTGTCTGAGTAATACATGCACATCACACCAGTGCCAGCTGCAGTCAGGCAGGGTTAATTCATTGTACTCCCCCTCATTGTAGTCTATACCACACAGACCAACACAGAAGGCATCTGCCTATTTAAGTATGCAAATGACTATGACCTAGGAGCAATAGCTGACTCAATGAGTGTTGCGGACAACATACAGAAGGGGCTTTGTGGGTGAGGTGTTTGACATATGGCCACAGTCTGACAGCTACATATTGCATTGTCACCCCTATGTTAATAATCCTGTACTCATGAACTACCACCTAGGCAGCGGTCAACATAATGGACACTGTATAAGGGATGCAGCTGGACAGTTGTCTTTCCTGTAATAGTTACGTCACCACACTTGTCAGGTAGTCGTAAGTGGCAACCCTAATCATGACAGGGTGCCATCCATGAATATAGAGATAATTGTTCAGCCATACTCAACACTCATGTGACCCATATCAGATCACATATTTCCTTTAAGGGGTATTGGCCATGTTCAGATGGCCTACACCCCAGCCTTCCCAATCCCCATTTCCACTATGTAGCATGATGCATACCCTAAATAAAGCCATGTCCAACCCAGTGATGTTGGACATGCTACATGTACACATCCTGATCTCAAACACATACTTCATGGACATTCACCTTCCTAATACAAGGATCACCACATGCTGGACAGATCCTTGTCCCATACACTTTACATACTCCTGCCATACTATGCATCCCTGTCCAGCAAAGCTGCACATTGCCCCTCTTTCAGACATGATGTGATGACCGCATGGTAAATATTTCATTAACCCTGTGGATCGGTTATGTGGCACTGCTTGACCTGGCCCCAGAAACCTGCCTGTCGGCTACAGCTAGATAACCTTTCATCCTAGGCTCATACATGGCCCAGGGCATATAGCCTACTAGTTGACTTTGACCGTACATGCTATAGTTGATATCCAACCCTGCAAATACCATCAGGCTAGTCAGTGTCCCATGTGTTTCACATGTGCAACACAGGTGATACATGGCAGGATGTTGAACTGCTGTACAGTGCTGTGTAAAACGCATACACGTAAAACCTTCCATGAGCAAGTCTGCAGGGTCACAGACCCTGACCGTTAAGGCAGTGTAAGTCTTATACACAGCATCAAGGTCGACTGCATTAATGTGGACACATCCAGGCATGTGCTGATAGGTAAGCACACCAGTACAGGCAAACAGACAAGCCCACATCAAGACCGCATCCACATGGAGTATGAGCAATGTCATCAGGTGACTCACAAATATATAGTGATAATATCCAATCACCACTGAGTGTCAAATGTGTGTGAGACAAACATGTCAGTGTCATGTAGATTTGCAAAGACAACTATTTAATCGTAATAAATGTGATACACGTGTATGTTCAGCTGTACCTCTGTACGTCTCGGTGAGTTACTGTGACCTGTCTCCATCATTATGTCTTCCAGGTATGCCGTATGCAAGGCTGCCACCTTGTACCCGCTTGGAGGATGAGGTCCTCATCCCATACTTGATAATCATCATGTACTGTTCAGCCATGTGCCACAGGATGCACAGCAGTGGGATACCCTGTGGCAGGAACTTCATAGGAGGGTTAATGTGGGTGGCCACAACCGCACATACCAGCAGGTGCGCAGACACTGTACAGACCTAATTAGATGGGCAAAACAGCATGCAAATGCAGTCGCCAGGGTACAAGGTGCAACAGGTGGTGGACCACCAACCCTGCCCTCACTTACACGTACCGAGGAGCTACTGGCCAACCTGGGGACACCTGCAGAACAACATCCTCAAGCCTTAGCTGATATCGTGGGGGTGGAGTTGCCTGATAAGTCACTACTGCACATATAACAACTGTATTCCATATAGTTACATGCGTCACTGTACAATATGTAATGTAACCTCATATACAAGGCATGTATACACACATGCCGCATACTATAGTAAGCTGCTCTGTGTATGGACACATGTGCATACTCCATATAGTAAGCTGCTCTGTGTATGGACACATGTGCATACTCCATAGTATAGTGTCTTGTACTGGTCTGTGTCAACAGGCACATTGCACCCCGTAACAATCGTACAGGTGTGGATAATGATCATACTGCTGTGTCACTCCTATTTAGGTACTTCTGCCGTTCTGTTGCAACAGCAGCCCGTTACAGGTGAGACTGTTATTATTAATCAGGCATGTTAATGCACAGATCTATTTGCCATGTGGCCATAATGTATGGTCCTTTCACAATATACAGGTCAGACCTGCAATGCATCACAATGGCTACCCATGTGCAATACTTGCAAACTATGTGAAACACCGACATGAAACCTCACAAACTGTCATTGCCAGATGTGTAGACAGCTGTGCATACAATGGTGGAGGTGTTGTTCACTATAGGGACATGTACTACAGATCAGAACTACACATATGGGGAATACAAACAGTACTACACAGTGAGCTGGAGTATGGCCAGCCCACAGGATTCAACAGTGTGGATTTATACCCCTGCTATGAATGTCACACAATGTTATGTGCTATCTGACATGTCCATGACATCTAGTGGGCTTGCTGCAACACTGTCTAACTATCCTGAAAAACATATCCCACATACCAAACTACCACCCTTTGTCTGCATAACCCTGTCGTCAGTGGAGAATATGACATCTATGGGTGTATGTCCTATGGGACAACACAGGCATGTGAAATAGACTCCCATCACAACCATTTGGCCAACACATGTTCACACATGGCCATGGAGGATGGCCAGAGACATGAAGCAACACACACAGTAGACGTGATGTGCTTGTGTGTACACCCTGTCATACATTGGCTCCACATGGTCCAACTATGGCGTTTGCGTAATGGTTATATTGTAGATGTGGAACACTAGACATCCTACAGGCCTGTGCACATCTTGTGTAGGCGTGACATCAATCCACCACATAAGATGTGTTGAACATCTTGAGTGTGTCACGACATGACAGCAGTCACCTGTACAGTATCCACATGCATACACAGACAACCACATCAGGCCACAGATACAGTACATTCCCTTTGCTGGTGTCAGACATCACTGTCATCCTTGCTCTGTGTGTGTGTGTGTGTGTGTGTGTGTGTGTGTGTGTGTGTGTGTGGTGCACAGATGTCATGTGGGACATGGTGTACCAACGAGTTTGCCACGTCTGGCCATAGTTGCCAGGCAGCAGCAATATGGTTGCAGATGTCCAGGGGTTTCATCCGTATACCCTTCAGTGATCTGTGTCACACATTCCACATTGTAGTTTAGTGTGTATACACCTCAGTGACATGGGTCACATTCCACAGTATATATGTATTGTATCTGAACACAGTCATGGCTATGAACTGTGTAACTCGCACTGTATAGCAATAGAGAAGCCACATGATTCCCTGCAATAGCCATGCACATCAGCTAAATGTGCAGTATATCTGTAGGGTGGACAGACAACACTGCGTCAGTGGAAGGACCATGTGAGTATAACACATCCCTGTATTGGGACACCATTATTCCACTGTATATTTGACAGGACACCATTGTGTTAAACATGTATGCATGTCATTGCACTCGTCAGCAGATCATATGTCATATTACATGTGATTGTCAAAGTCATATGCCACACATCAGGTGGTTGTATGTTAACCTGTGCTGGGTCTACGTGGTATAACACAGGGATGTATGCTAACTACTACTACAATTATGTAATGTGCATGCCTTCTGCTATGACACATTGCATGCTGTTTTGTGCAACCCAGGGATGTATGATAACTACCACTATTATTGTCTGAGCTGCATGTCATCTGCCATATTACATGCATGTTGCATGCCTTCTGTCATATCACATGCATGTTGTGTGTCTGTGTGTGTGCATATGTCTGTGTGTGTCTGTTGTATAGATTGTAATGTACAGCTCTTGTCTGCCCCTCACAGGTGTTGATGTAGGTGTGTTCCTCTCCTGCAGTCCATCTGATGTTAGTGTCCCCACTGACGTTTGCAGTGATGATGAACGTATGATTGAGGCACAGGCAGTGTTGTCAGAGGCTGAATCTAAGCCATTGGTTGCCATTCTACCTATAGCCCCCTCATCCCCGCACACAGTTCTCATGCCAACACATACCCCATCACCAGTGGCCATAGATAAATCACAATTGGCGTGTGTTAGCTTGGAACATGAAAGTGTGGGGGCTATGGAAGGTGTGCCTGCACACCATGGTGTCAGCTAACTGACTGGTGATGCCCCACACAGGCATGTGGCCAGTGCTGCTCATAGGAGGACCTCTGGCCAACATGCCCCTGTAAGACGGAGCACAGCAGCTGGTGTCACTAGACGCATGTTTGAGGCTGTAATGGAGGCACAGGCATGTACTGAACGGCACAACAGATAAGGTCAGAGGCTTCAGAGGGCTGCTGTCAGTTCTTTAAACAACATCCAGGCAATGGCAAATGCTCAACAGCAGCTTGCTGAAGTTTTGGATGGATGATTGGGTGACCTGGTTGGAGTCCTTGACCGTGGCATGTCAATCTGAGAGCATGAGGTGTCTGTGCTGGAACATCTGGTAGGAGTGAGGCATCTGACACATGGACGTAGGCTAGCTACATCACCTGTTGCAGGTCTACGTGAACGAGTTACCTCACATGCCCGCTCCCATAGTGGCGGTAGCAGCAGCAGCAGTGCAGCGGGTGCTGTCTACACCAGGACACAGCAGGCCATGTGCACGTGGCCCTGGACAGTCCCAACAAGGATACGGTTCCAGTGGACATATGTCATCAGACAGTACCCAATCTGGACCTCTGCCTGGTAGTGCGTGCAACCCCTGGCAGGCACAGGTCACATGGCAGTGGCTGGACACCGTGAGCTGTAAAACCTGGCCTGTACAGTTCACAGCTGTCAATAATACCCCTGTGTAGGCCAGACACATGCCAGAGCTGTGTGTATACATACACGCACACACCGGAAACATATATGTAGGGCACCGCAGCACACGTGCATAACATCCATACACGCCCAATGAGATAAAAGGGCCTAACCCACACACATGTCATCCAGTGGTGCAGCCTAGGCCTCTGGCCAACATTATCACCCTGTGCATATGATGATGCCTGTGCCGCATCCCTGTCATCCACACCATCGGTGCAGGGACATACTCGTATGGTGTGATGCACAGGGTGAACAGACTAGGGAGATAATTGTAGATTACAATTGTTGTGTACTGTTGACAGGCAGCAGACATACCATGTACTACAGGTTTAGAATGCATTTTGTACTGCTAACAGTATGTGTCATGTGTAACAGTAACTGCATGTTGGTCTTGATGTTCTGCCTTCTTCCTTCCGGTCTTATTGCATGTGCTGGTGGATGTCAGTGTTTGCAGTTAGTGTCCCATATGTAAATGTGGACTACTCGCAGGTATGTATGAAAATACCAGCATGGGCTTTCTAGCTTCCACATCACAGTTAGAAAGTCGCACGTTCCAAACATATCTACTGATCCAAGAGCATGATAGCTGTCTATTAAAATACTGTGGCTAGAGACATGACATCCATACTGTGTGACATCACAGGTACAGTTACATGGAGTGGGGAGGTAAGAGAGCGGTCCAGCTGATGACAAGGGTAGAAGCCATTGGAAAGCGTGTTGCCTCATTGGGAAGCAGCAATACACGTTCCATGACAGGATGCAAACACACAAATACACCCACACACTCAGGTATTCACACACACATGAATTCAGAGACAGTAACACACCCACACACTCACGGATTCACCGACACAGTAACACACACACACACACACAGTTGCTAGTGTTGAGGTGAGGACCCCTGCCTAAGTGCAAATCATCTTTATAGTACCGTGCACTTACATGCCACGCCACAGAGATTACACATGTACAGGTAGTCAGTATGGCCTAAGATCAAGGACATCAACAGGGATACTAGATTGCATTGCCTGGATGGGGGGAGGGGTCTTATCAGTTCACTATGGTAACCTACATCCTCACTCTTGGACCAGACACCAATACATACATACATACATACACACACAGGCATTCACTATTGAATACACCTATGTCACGCACATACAGATACCTGACGTGTGAGATGCACACCCCTGGCTATTTCCTGCTTTCTACATTGCAGTCTGTACAGATGTCTACAACAGTGTACAGGAGAGTACGTAGTAATTGACATGTATTCCCCACCATACGTGAATATATGGACACGCACAACTACACATGCCAGTACTGTGAATCAAACACCTGCCTATCTCATGATACGTATGACAGACTTACAGCGGTATTGCATGTGTTACAAAGTGTACTGATGCTTCCTTTGGCAACTGTGCTGATATATGCACAATATATGCACATGGGAGGTCGTAACTGTTACAGGTGTCAAGTGATTTACCTTTGGTGTCACCCTGGCCGCTGTCTAAGTCGTGTGTGTTCCCCTTCAATTAACAAAACCATAGCTTAGTGGTTACACAGGTTATTTTAAGAATGCTTGTGACACTCCTGTGAGCTGTCCTCAGCAAACATCCATCGGCAAAGATGCCCCACCACTTAGTTATGTCCACACATCTGTCCATACCTGAAGTACAGCTTATCGTACTTTCACCTTATCACCATATACAGTTGGCAATGTTGAGGCTGCATTGCAACTGCATGATGTACTAAGACAAACATCACCTGCAAACATCAGCAACTGCACACGCATGGTATCTGAATGCACATCACTACATACATGTGTATAGGTCTTACATTCCTGTCATTTGGGCATGTTTGTAGGCATTGCATTTGGTGGGCATGTGTAATGACATACATGACACATGGAATGTTGCATGATATGATGGGTGTCATGGGTGACCAGTACAGAGGGAGTATTCTCTCTGTCAACATTGATATCACACCTTATGTACTGTTAACATTCAGCAGCCATAGACTAATGGCTGTAGCCACCTGTCTGCACAAAGGACAACAGTTATGCTATTTACATATATGTTGTATGTGTGTGGCATGTACATATCCAGGGCAGGTACATGTATGTCATATCCAAACATGAGGGTGTTTACTGATGTACAGCAACAGTCATCTGTTAATGCTGTAAATAACCGTGGGAACCTGGTATGTGTACAGCTGACCTGGTTACAAACAGTGGTATCATTGCATTGCATAACACGATGCAACTGTGTCAGTACATGGGTACTCTGCACAGTTGGTGTAGAGCTAGGTACAGTCCATCGGTCAAAGGTCACATGATGTTGTACTATTATATGTCATACCACATGTATGGATGTGTGTTGGTGGTCCGAGGGTATGGTGGTGTCTGAGGTTTACATCCTAGAATGCAGCTTTTGACACTGTGATCTGCACGTGACTCATCTGTGATGCCTTTTGTGGGAGTACTGGTCAGTACATGTGAGTGGCCTTTATGTATGTGGGGACACCACCACCTGGAGCGATCTGTACCTGTGTTTATAGCCCACATGTCTGGTTTTGAGGTATATGGTGGTAGTGCTATTGTGCACTACAGAGCCTTCAGCCCAGGTGTTCCTCACTGCACAGATGTCAGTATTCCCCATTGTTGGATCTACAGTGAGCAGCTGTGATTACAAATGCTACACATCTAGGGCTGGTTAGCATAAGCATACCATGCAGTTGTCCTCTAGGTGTCAGGGTGTTATCCTCTGTTTAGGACATTTGCCTTGGAATGGCACTATATGGGCGAATGCAACCTAGGTATTATCCCCACTCCCTTGATTCATGGATGTATGTGATATGTGAGACAGGTTTGTCTTTCAGTCATGTCATCCCAGAATGACAAACACTGGACAACCTCGTAATTACAACAGGACATTGGCTCATTGTGTTGGTCAAGCAGTTGCCACTCCTAGCATGAAATTACTGGGAGTGGTAATATTGTGCCTTGGTATTGAGTGGTACATCTAAGGTGACGGACAGCAGCAGCAGACGTTGTGTAGATGACCGGTGTCAGATATATGTAGTGCAGCGTTCCTGCTAACAATGACAACTACTAACACCGGAGTCCATTACAATGTGTTCTTTACGTCTAACTGTAATAGCATGGCCACTGTGGCCTTCCGTGTTTGGAATCAGAGTGCATCCCAAACAGCCCTGTGCTACTAAGTGTATGAGCATACCCAGTATAACCTTGTGTAGTTGGAGACAGTGCATTCCAAACAGCCCTGTGCTACTATAAGTGTGTGAGCATGCCTAGTGATACCTTGTCAGTTATGTGTCTCTATGTGTATGGGCATGGCCATGGTAACCCTGTATAGTTATAGTAGTCGTCCATTCCACAGATGGGCATACCCCAGTTCAGGATGGATTCCTACTTTAAACACACAGGTTCACAGGTATGTACATCTTAACTGCCAGCATCCCTGTTGATGTCCGCATTCCTAGAAGGTCATAATGACAGCCTTGAAATGTGTAGTCTCTGTGGCACGACTCGTAACTATGTAGCACTGTAATAGTGATCTGTAGATAGGCAGGTGTTCTGATCCCACCACTGGTGTGTGTGTGTGTGTGTGTGTGTGTGTGTGTGTGTGTGTGTGTGTGTGTGTGTGTGTGTGTGTGTGTGTGTGTGTCCGTCTGCCTGAGGACAGAACAATACTTTTAGACTGCTCACACTCCATACAATTTCTGTACCCAGCTTTGGCAAGGTGATGAGGCAACCCACCTAGAAATACACCTCTGGGAGTGCTGTGACCCTGTAATCTCAGTAGCGTGTTCTGTAATTGCATAATGCTGTAGTGTGATAAAGTAGTTAGGTCAATGTTCTAATCCCAGACTTGCCCACTGTGTGTGTGTGTGTGTGTGTGTGTGTGTGTGTGTGTGTGTGTGTGTGTGTGTGTGTGTGTGTGTGTGTGTGTGTGTCTGTCTGCTTGAGACAAGTACAATGCTTTGTAGCGTATGCACTCTCTGTATAACTCACATGACCACCTTTGTCAATCCTGCTGTTGTTACCCACCTAGGAATACATATCTAGGAGTGCTGTAACCCTGTATTTGCCGCAGCTCGTGCCCTAAATGAGTATTGCTGCAGTGTGATACGGTAGGTAGGGGTTGGAATACAGGACATGGTAAGTGTGTGTGTTTGGCTGTTAGAGCCTGTGTGGAGGTGGCTGTGAGTGTCTAACCACTGGACATGTTGGGGAGCGGATTTTGTAGTTTTCCTATATGGTGTCAGTCTTATGACCCAGTGGCCACCTCACAAGGAGTACAGATGTCAGTCAGCCATGAGACTGTGTTGGCAAGCCATACCCCTACATCTGAAAAAAGGCCTGGTGAACAAAGTATGCAACCCTACTAGTACCTGGTATATGTCCTGCACCCATGTGTCCTACACACACACTTGCCTAGGATATCCCACTATGTTGCTAGTACCATGCACATTGATGACAGATGATAGGCATGGTGTGATTGCAGTGGGCTGCAGAGGGCATGGCATCCTGTACAGCGGTACAATAAGCACATAATTGCGGACAATGTGCCCTCACTATATTCCCCACTGGATGCCTGCAACATATGTGGTGCCATCAAATGTGATCCACAGAGGCCATACAATGCCGTACACATGTGCCTGTATGGACCAATGTCACTGACACCAGGGAATATCTGTATCATACTATCAATGCAGGTGCAGGGTCGACCTGCTCACTATAAGCAGGTTTCACCACACCAGGCCAGTATTGGCAGATCTTGGGATAACAGTCTGTGTACACAACATGTGCCTGCTGAACCAGGTACACCTGTACATGTCACTGTTGTGGGAAGTGCACATCCCAGGCAATGTCCATGTGAAGGACTATCAAACACAGACATGGCATGCATTGCAAAGCAATGGCCATACACAATGGTAACCAGGATGTCGGGGAAGTTCATGCAGCTCCCATCTGTGTGGAACATTGCAGACACTACATCCCTGTACCACACTGCACACCATTGTCAGATGGCGCGATGCCAAGGATTACCCCTCACCTTGCACAGCCAACCACTACACACCCAAGAAGCAATGCATACATGCATGTCAGTACTGGCACATTATGTCTGCATGTGGGTTATGATGCTCCCAACCACAGTCACTCCCAGTATAACCCTCATTGGCATACCAACTGATGTCAAACACGTTCACATGCCCTAGCCCATAGAACCTCCAGATATCCCCTGTGGTGCATGTATTCCTGTGCAATACTGCAGTGTGGCAAACTAAGTAGTTAGGGAGTGTATTTGTGGCCCTGGAAAAGAGTGTCAATGTGAGTCCATTCGAGAGTGTGATTGTGGTGACAATGGCATCCGTTCATGTGGGCAGCTATGTGTGCTACACCTAATGTATGTCTACTATATCTCTGTTGCAGATGTCACACACCAACACACATATATGTTCTTACAGCACAGTAACATGTCAGCTTTGTGGCACATGTAGTAACTGCATGCACATGTAATAGTAATGACTAGTCATTCAGGGGTTTGACCGCTGTACTGGTAGGCAGGTGGCAGACTATGCTTAGGGTTTAGTCTCCAAGCCCTTCTCTGATGTACTTTGTCTGTCCCTCCCACACACACTGTGATGGATGTGGAGGTGTACTCCTGCTCAGCAGCAGCAGCATGTGTATTGTAAGTGATGGACATGATCGGGTGATGGTCTCTGCACCTATTGCAGTCCTCCTCTAGCTGATTGCCTGTGGAACAGCTGTGGTTATGTTCCCATAGCCATTCGCATGATAAACGCAGTACATTATCTAGGAACATCATGTTGGTGTTTGGCCATGACAGTCGCTCTGAGTGGTACCTGGATGTGGTGTTTTGAAACGGCATCACAGATGATAGCTGGATGTTCCTCAAACATCATACACAGTCAAGACAGGAGGGTGATGTGCCAGACATGACTACAGCATGTACGTGTAGCTATGCTGCATTGAGACTACTGCCTATTTAACATGTGTGTGGCAATGGCTATTCTTCATGTTTTAAAATAGACATGATAGTGTTCTGTTCATGAGGGACCCCCATCTGTAGGGCCATCTGTGGACTGGTCAGTGTGTGGAGCCATTTTTTTCCTGTGTTAACACACTGAACACACATCTGTGCACTGCAGGACCATAGTGTGAGGATTGCATACAGTACATGGTGATAGGGATGTATTACTGCCATCGCATCCCTGACTGGACATATGTCACATGAAACAGTGGTATGACAGACACTGTCTGGGGTTCCCAGTGACAAGTCAGTAATGGGCAACTGTTCATAGCTGCAGTCACACGTCTTCTACATATTGTACAGATGTCATGCAGTATATATGCATGTGTTGTGCTCCCTCTGCAAATATATAACATCTGTTGTGTTGGGTTGATGGTCATATCTATGGATACTGTTGTAAGTAATCCTGAATGCTGTTGTCTGTTAGTAAGCCATATCTGTGTTTAAACTGCAACACCGTAAGCTGTATGGGTTGGGAGGTCCCGGCAGAACCTCCTGTCCCACTTCAGCTGACCATGGCACCAGGCATCAGCAAATCTGTGACCCAGCCTTGGACCTCAACCTCTATTGGCTCTGCACCACCTTCTGGTGGTACCACCACTGAAGACAGGGCATGTCCCCCTTGGGAGCAGGGCCAGACAGGAACGTGTCTGCTGTTGTGCAGTCCCGGATGTGGTGCGTTGGTGTTCACTAAGGGGTTCTGAAGCCAGATACGCAAGCTCAAGGGCGGAGTGTCACATTTACAGGGTGAGGCTGCCCCTCCTCGACAGCCCCCAGCACTGCCTCCTTTGCAGCTGTTTTGGTGCAGTGGCGGCTGCCCATGGCTGGGGACCTCCGTCCCACTGTTCCCATGGGTTTGTGAATGCCGAACACCCTTACCCATCCGAAGTGTATCCCCCCACGTGTGCCATACCGCCCCTGTATGCTGTTTTGTCTGTGATCCTACCCTACCTATCCTGCACGGGCATACCTACTCTCCTTCCTCCACATCCCACTCTCACCCTACGGAAACATAAGGACAATCGGTTCCTAGGACATTTGCCCTATACATAGCTGTCCATTTCACACATGTGCCCAGTGGACACATGTAACCCTTGTAATATGCATCACAACATACTCCTGTTATCCTCACCCTGCGCACAATCCTGGTATGCACATCACTCCTAAATGCTCCAGGTACACGTGTTGCGGACGACCCTATTTACCTTTATCATGATGATGATGTTGCACACAGCACCTTGCAAGAGTAATGTTCTCACATAATGATTGGACAGGTACTGTTGTGTTAATGTACATTACATGCACAGAGTGATGTATACGGCCGATCTACAACTGTTTGCATGTATGAATGACACATGTCTGTCTGAGGGAGTCTTGATATTACATAGGACAGCACCACTACATAATACAGGCGTCGCTGGTGTTTCCCTTTTCATTCGTTTTGTTAACACATGGTATGTTCCCGATATATCTCTGTAGATGTATGTACGTATGTGCTGGATATAAACACTCACGCATACATCTATGTGATGGGATACATTCCTATACTGTTGAATGACTGCGCTGTATGATATGTTTGTGGTAATGTCCAATGTCTGTATATCTGCCATGGCGTATTGGTAAGTCACATTAGCTGTTTGTGCAGGGCCCTGGTTCCGAGCCTTGCAGAGGCCGTTTATTTTGTTGCAGGGCAGAACAAGGCCATTGGATATAGCGGGATTAAGGCACATTAAAGCAGTTGCGATTGGTTGTGCGTGGGTTTGCACGGTTTTAAGCAATGTTAACCTCTGGTTACAGCTTCTTACACTCAGTTAGCCTCTACATTGCTTTACCAGTGTAATACTCGCATACTGGTAGCCAAACAGGCTTACACCTGCTCGCTCCTGCACTTGCAAATGCACCGACATTGATGCTTGCATTTGACACTCACACCCCTGGGAAGGAGCGAGGACCACAGTATTACCTTGTGATGCCTATTGCATTGGATTACATGCCTACAGTATCGAGAATGGCTGCCCATTAGGTGACGGCATGCCGTTCGATTGTACGGAATCAGCGGTCTGTCCAGTGTTTTATTCATATTATTTGTGTGTTCCTCTTACAATCTGAACCCGTCTGGCTGATACATGGGAACTGAGACTCTTCAATACAAACAAGTGATTGGGTTTTGGGACCCACAATCGTCGGCAGAGTCATGCTACTGCATACCTATTATTCTATCATCTTTCTAAGGTAGTCAGTGGAATATGTGCTTTCTGTCCCTATCGGAACTCTCGTACGATTGGGGAAAAATGAAGACTGAATCAGGGGCACTGCATAACAACATCAGGGTTACATTTAAATTTTTGGTGCTATTAACCTGACACATTAACAGACCCATAGCATATGTATTCATACACATTGTCTGAGGTACATGCTGTTTATGACTCTTAATTGTTGTTGTTATTTTTTACGTGTAATCGACCACCTTTCCTCCTAATATCACTAGTTCTCGGAGGGTTTAGGTGGGATGGAGTTAGAATCTGAGTCGAAATCCGGGACGTCCCTGGTAATCGGGGACAGTTCAATGGTATGGTCCCTATGTGTTCCCCCATTGGTTTATGGACTATCCAGTGGATGTTCTCTTAGGGGTTGGGAGGTATGGGCATCAGCTATGCCCATATCAGAATATTACTTACATCCCCAGTGCAGTCCTAATACGGCTCTGCCAGCCAACACCTGCACGCCTAGGCCCATAATTGCATACCCATAGTTCCCCCACCTGACGCTCCTCTACAGCACTCATCCTTACTGTGGGTGGAGGTGGGGTATAAACACACCACTACACACTGCCCACTCTCCCAATGTCGGGACACATGTCGTATGTTGTGTTGACCCATGGGTTATCAGGCTTGCACAACCTACTGGTCCGTGTACATCTACAGCCTGGTTTGATAAATCATTACCGGGACTGGCTCTGATCATTAATTTTTGGTGTCCCACAAGGGACATCGATGTCTGTGTTTCAAGTTTAGACCTTGCAGGTCTCTCCCACTGGTAGTATCCTACCGGTGGTCTGGGAAGCAGTGGTGCGTTTACCTTTATTTTGTGTATGTCTCACCAGCTTAGCTGGGGGGTGGGGGGTGATGCTATATGTTACACGTTTGTTTATTGGACCTCCCATCACCATATGCACAGCGTGTGAACATATGTTGCTCGTAACTGCTGTATCATATCCTAGCTATATACATGTGTATTTTTATTGTAATATATATATTTACATTAATATATACAGATATATCTGCATACATGTATATTTATATCTTGTGTGTATATATGTATATATATATATATATATATATATATATATATATATATATATATGTGTGTGTGTATGTGTATATATATATATATATATATATATATATATATATATATATATATGTATATGTATATGTATATATATATATATATATATATGTAATATATAAAACAACATGTGGGTCTATGGTTGTCTGCATATGTATATATTTATATGTAGGTATGTATCTATATTCTTTTTCTGTATTTATACATTCGTACTACGGTGAGGGAGAGGCATATCTCTGTCGCTTTGAGTAGGTATACACACACATACCTCTACATATATATATATCTACATCTGGTTATTCCATTCCTTGCCATATAGATTACACTTTGCTTTAGTGGGTCTCACAGTGGGTGTGGCTGCTTGTTGGGTGATGTCTCTGCCCAATGAACACATTTGCCTGCATCCCTAGGGCTGCCCATATTGGCCAACATCAACCAACACCTGCACACCTAGACCCATAAGTAGTTACCCATAGTTCCCCCACCTTTGCCTCCTCAACAGCACCCATCCTTACTCCGGGACCTGGTCTGTTCTGGACACACCACTACACGCTGCCCACTCTCCACTTCACGGGACCCATTTCATACAATTGTCTCGGCCCAGGGGTCATCAGGGTTACCCACCCTTGTATTCTGACTCTGTGTACACTGCGGACAAAATGGCTGGTCTATCACCTTCTTTTGGTTTGGGTAATTTTTGGGGTGCCCCTCAAGGGACGCTGCAGTCTGTGTTCTATGGTTAGAATCCACGGGTGCACTGTGTACCCCCAGTTGTATCCTGCCTGTGGTCTGGGGAGCAGTGGACACTTTACATTGATTGCGTGTATGCTTCCCGTGTCAGGCTGTGGGAAGGGCATGCTGCATGTTTCATGTTTCTTGCCTGGGCTCCTCACTTCCATTGGCATATCTGTGTGCTGTTTCCTATCATAGCTGTGTATCTCTGTATATCTACGCACGCACACACACATGCACACACACACACACACACACACATATACATATATATATATATATTTATTTATGTATATATATATATATATATATGTGTGTGTGTGTGTCTGTGTGTAAATAATCGTACCCCGCATACACTTACATGCGTAATGGTGTATGCTCATCATGTTTCACTGTTGCAGTCATTACACTTGGGTTATCCTGCTGGCAGGCGACCCGTAGTCGGCCCGAGTTCCAAAGTCTTGGTCCGGCGTCGGTTGCTGTCGCCTCTTCCCGGACGTCAGTGCGCCAGGGTTATAAAAGTTGCAACCGACGCCATTTTCTTCAGTCTTTCTTGCCATACGGTGAACGAAGCATAAGCAGTTCGCATGTGCCGGTCGGCCGACTTCTGAGATTTTCAAATTTGAATTTCAGAACCAAAGTCTTCAATAAAGCTAAGTACCCCGTTGGGGAAACTTTTTCTTGCTCCAGACCGATGTCAGCAAAAAGTTAATAATTGTATTTCTTGTGGGAAGCAAATACATCATAAGGACTTTCACTCTTACTGCATTCCTTGCCTAGGCCCTGACCACGACGTCACTAGTTGTCGATTTTGTGCTAGATTTAATAAACGCACTATTAAACGTCTGTTTGAATTTGCTTTACATTATTTTGGACGAAGATTTAATTGCATAATGACGTCGGAACAACCGATGACCGCAATGTATAAAAACGCAAAGACAAAGAAAAAGACAGACATCCGAGGTCCAAAACCGATGACGAAGCCTCTTCTAGGCCAGTCGCCGGTTCTCGGTGAGGCACTTCTGCAGCCCCTGACACCCGCTACCTCAGAGCCACAGGCCGCAACCGACAGCCATGTGGAGACGCCAAGGCCTGTGGAAACTCAAGATATTGGGCCTACAGAAAATATATCTTCAGATGGGTCCGGAGCCGCTGAGCAGGCACCGGCTTCTAAGGGTGCTTTCAGACCTTCACAGCTTACAATTAAAGCTACTACAGCAGCAAGGGCAAAGGCAAAGTCAAAAACGCCATTAAAGACAAAGAAACAAGTGCAGCATTCTCCAGAACAGTCATCCATGCCTAAGAAACAGATGCTTAAAATGGCCGAAGACCTTATTACTTTAATCAGGCCCTCCTGACAAAAGGCCCTAGGCAAGACACTGATTATGATTCCTCTGATCAGGCTTCCATTTCTTCCTATTCTTCATGTCATTGTTAAAGCAGAAAATGGTTACAAATATAGAAGGTTCTGACTGTAAAGAAATCCAGGATTTATTGCATGCAGTTGAACAAGTGGGAAAGCATACTCTGCAATGTGGTTTTGATTCATTAGAGGCTTCTTGTAGAGCCGCAGTTACAGGCTCAGTTATTCGAAGACATGCTTGGTTGAAAGAACAAAGTTTACCTGACCATATTAAAATGAAATTATTGGATGCTTCACTACAGCATACCTTTTTTGGTGTTAAGGCAGAAGAGGTTTTAAAGAAAATGGACAATAAAGCAAAGTCAATGCAAACTGTGAAAGATTTCTTACAGGTTCAACCACCTACATTTAGCAGGAACTGGCCTTCAAAAAATTGGTCCTTTCCTGTGTCAGACAGGCCACAAAGAGGCAGATACAGACGCCCAAGAGGCAGATCTCAGCCCCAAGGCTCCTACAGACCTAAACAATGGGGTGCTTCAGCCCCCAAAGGAGGAGAAGACAAATCACAACCTTATAGGAAACAGTCACAATAACTTCCCTCTGCAAATACCAAGCTCTTGCCAGTTGACAGCACCCCTAGGGCGAAAGCTAGCACTTTTCTCAAAATTGGCACATGATCACCCAAGACCAGTGGGTGTTGAATATAGTTTCTCAAGGGTACAGGTTCCACTTCCACATGCTTCCAAAACCAAAAGGTATGCCAAACCTGCCACCAAACCAATGGACAGAGGCACAAAAACAGATTGCAGCTCTTATGGATATGGGAGCTATTCAAAATGTTCCACAAGAAGAACAGGGCCAAGGATTTTACTCAAGACTTTTCCTAGTACCCAGAAAGGACAAAGCATGGAGACCAATATTGGACTTGTCAATCCTAAATACTTTCCTGGATGTTCCAAAATTCACTACAACAACTCTTGCCCATGCTGGGCAAAGAGGCTTGGCTAGTTACTTTGGATCTCAAGGAGGCATACCTGCACGTCCCAATTAGGCAATCGTGCAGAAGATACCTCAGATTTATAGCAGGCTCAATGCATTATCAATTCTCTGCATTGCCCTTAGGCTTGTCTACTGCGCCCAGGGTCCTCAAAAAATGCCTGGCACCAGTAATTGCATTTTGCAGACAAAAAGGAATTCAAATATATCCCTACTTGGACAACTGCCTTATTCAAGCAGAGAGCAAGGACATTCTTCTAAAGCACCTGGAATTTGTAAAAAAGATTACTAATCTGCCTAGGGTACACAGTAAACGAAAATAAATCAAAACTAGTTTCCTCTCAAGAGATACTATTCCTGGGTGCAAGCTTAAATACAACTACCCAGATGGCTCATCTCACTCCAGACAAACAAAGGCAACTGACCCATTACTTTCAAATGATGGCAACAAAGACCCAGCTCCCTGCAAGAAAAATTCTGCAGGCCCTGGGTTTCATGGAATCCTGCATTCTACTAATTCCATATGCCAAACTGCATATGAGTACTCAGCATTGTCACAGCCTAGAGGCCATCATAACCTTGATTCCCTGCCTACAACAGGAGTTTCGATGGTGGTCCCAGGCCTGTCACCACAACAAGGGACAACCTTTCACCTTGCCTACAGCCAGGCAGACAATAACAAACAAATGCATCGGATTACGCCTGGGGAGCACATATGGCAGGAAAATGTATTCAGGGCACGTGGCCCAAGGAACAAATGCATCTTCACATCAATCAAAAAGAGATGCTGGCTGTACAGAATGCCCTGACATCCTTCAAGGACCTAATACATCCAGGACAATTAATAAAGACGGACAATACCACAGTTATGTGGTACATAAACAAGCAAGGAGGCACACATTCCTACCCCCTATGCAGACAAGCCATGACTTTGTGAAACACAGCACTGACTTACCAGGTACATCTGCAAGCACAATTCCTGCCAGGAACAAAAAATACACTGGCAGACGAACTAAGCAGAAATCTCATGGATCCTCATGAATGGAAGCTAAATCCACAAGTGTTCAACATAATAAGGGAATGGGGACGCCCAGACCTAGATCTATTTGCCTCCCCTCACAATTGCCAATTACAGAAATTTTGCACAAGGACTTATCACTCTCAAGCATGGCAAGTGGATGCTCTAACTTTCAACTGGAAAAGCCTGACAGTCTATGCCTTCACTCCGATGCCTCTTCTCACCAAGGTGCTTCTAAAAGTCAGACAAGAGAGGCCAAAAATGATCCTAATTGCACCAGACTGGCCACGCCAGCACTGGTACCCAATCCTAAAGATTTTGTCCTAAGGCCCGCCTTGGCTTCTACCTCAAATCCCTCATCTTTTGACACAGAAAAACACTCAGATTCTACACAGTCAGCTCAGAACCTTAAACCTGGCAGCATGGCAGATAATGTAGCCACTCAGACTGCACCTCTCTCTAAAGCTGTTATGGATGTAATTTTGGAAGCTAGGAGACGTAGCACTAGGAAATCTTATGCAGAAAATGGAAGAGGTTCTGTGCTTGGAACCAGGCACAAGGGCTTAACCCACTGGTTCCTAATATGCCTCAGATTTTACAATACTTGACTGAGATGTTGGACAAAGGCCTATCTTTTTCTTCTATTAAAATCCATGCCTCTGCCATTTCAGCTCATTACAATACAGATCCTCCTATTTTTTCACATCCTCTACTACGACAGTACCTCAGAAGGGCAAAGAATATAAGACTCCCTAGAGGAGCACCAGTACCTACTTGGGACCTCAACTTTGTTTTAGAAAAACTAACACTGCCTCCTTTTGAACCAGCCAGCACAGCTGATCTAAAATTCTTATTGGAAACTGCTCTGCTCCTAGCAATAACTTCAGCAAGAAGAGTTTGAGTTACAGGCCTTGATGGCTGTGGAACCTTTCCTGATTTTTCACCAGGATAGGGTTTCTCTAAGGACGAACCCAACATTCATGCCAGAAGTGGTCTCCAACGTGGCCTTAAACCAAACTATTCATTTGCCTACTTTCTACCCAAATCCCCAGAATAAAGGGGAAAGACTTCTGCACTCTTTGGATATACACAGGCAGCTACGATTTTACCTGGACAAAACAAAAGCTTTCAGAAAAACTGAGCAACTGTTTGTAGTATATGCTGCAGGATCACAAGGAAAACCTATTACAAAGCAGGCAATCTCCAAATGGATAGGACACTGCATCCGCTTCTGTTATGCACAACATGGCAAATCTGTGCCAAAGGGAATTAGGCCTCATTCTACTAGAGCAGCAGCCACTTCAGCAGCTTTCCTCAGAGGGGTACCAACCAAAGACATATTAGAAGCTGCAACCTGGAGCTCAGTGCACACTTTTATCAAGCACTACCACCTACCTTTCTACTCCACATCCAGAGCAGGCTTTGCCACTGCAGTTCTGCAGGGCTTGTTAGCCTCGCCAAATCCAATCTAGACCCAGCCACCCAACCTCAGCTTTGGGATTCTACCCAAGTGTAATGACTGCAACAGTGAAACACGATGAACATAGTACAGTTGTGTACCTACCATAAATGTAGATGTTCGAGTGTATTCACTGTTGCAGTCCTGGTTACCCACCCTCCATCCCCCTCTTTGCTGGGACTACTCTGTACTTCTCAACTCTATACAACCTATGTGGTGTATTTGCTTTTAGAAGAAGAAAATGTTTTTAGTGATATATGCATGGTTGTTTGGCATATTTTTATCTTTACTGCCTTCATATCTGGGGACACCTGACATCTGGGCCAAGAAAAACTGAAGAAAATGGCATCGGTTGCAACTTTTATACCCCTGGTGCACTGACGTCAGGGAAGAGGCGACAACAACCGACACCGGACCAAGACTTTAGAACTCGGGCCGACTACGGGTCGCCTGCCAGCAGGATAACCCAAGTGTAATGACTGCAACAGTGCATACACTTGAACATCTACATTTATGGTGGGTACACAACTGTACTTTATATGTGCTTCATCTGCATACTAGTGCTTTATTCATTATGACGCTGACACTTCACTCCATTTATCTAGTAATCCATATTTAGCAGGTTATACGGCGGACAGATGTCGCAGTATGTTCATGTATGGATTACCGATGGTAATTGGACTGTGATACACTGATTCGGTACGAGAATGTCTGTTCGTTAGGTGGTTTCTCTAACAAATGCACGATTGCTGTGCTGCTCCATATGCATATATACCCATATACCTATGGCTACTGGTTCCCCAAACACACCCCTATGCCTCCCTAACACTGTTGTCATCCATTCTCCTGTTGGATTCACGGTGTATCAACTCCACTACACATTGGCCACTCCCTACTGCTATAGACCCATCCCATCGGTTTACTCACTCCACGTATTCTCAGACCTCCCATATGTTTAGACCACAAATATTGACGTGAGCGACCAAAGGAATACTATTCACAATTATTGGGTTGCCCCACATGGAACACGCATGAGTTTTTGGCAAGATTAAACTCTATACTTTATTACATCCTTACTCCCGTTAACAAGACACTACAATTCATTAATATGTATGACTATGTGGTATCGCACATGTTACACATGGGAGCCTGATTATATACTTGTTCAGCGTATTTCTTTTATAGTTAGACCGGCTTAGTACTTGGCGTTGCAGTAGCGGGCAGATCACAGGAATGATTCCATGTGTGGGGAAGCCCTCACATTTGATTGTCAGCACAGCACTGACTTTGGACACTGTACACACCTCTGTGTTCTAGCAGTTTTGTCCTGTCCCTCTTCTGCACAGCCTATTATTCCATCTACTGTCAATGTTTGTATGTGCACATTCCTATTATTTATGTCTACAAATGGAATGCATGTGTTACAGAATGTACTTCTACATATTGATGTCTGCATATGCGTTTGCATATATACCTATTACGAACTCTCTGACCTCCACGGGGTGGTCCAGTTAGAACTGGCCCATCCAACCCTGGCACGCCTGGATCCATAATTTCATACCCATAGTTCCTCCACCCCACCCGTGTTCAACTTACACACATAACTTCCATTATCCACTGTTATCGCAGCCATGACACACCTCCAAACATTGCCCTCTCCAGAGCATTAGGGGCCCTACACATATGTTGTCCCACCTCATGTATTCTCAGGCTCTTCCACCATTTAGTCTTTGAACATACCTGCCCTTGCTTGTGTAATGGTCGGAAGCCTAAACACTCTCTCTAATTTTTGGGTGGTCTCAGCAGGGACTACCCTTTGTGTGTGTGTAAAGTAGACTTAGCAATTCAACTATGTTACTCCCACTGGTAATATCCTGCCTGTGGTGTGAGTAGCAGTGCTTTGCTCACTCCTGGCCAGCGTGATATGGCATACGCTGACAGCACTCTGATACTATAGTTGCTGTTGATTCCCTTCTCATCCGTTGTCTAGGCTTTATTGTTACGACTTTCATTCGCCATAAATATATATATATATATATATATATATATATATATATATATATATATATATATATATATATACATACATAGATATATACATATATGTATGTATATTTATTACATCTGTACATACTCGTATAAATTTCCTATGTTGGGTGCTGCTTACACCCGCGCAAGCGCACTCGCATATGCTTACTGTTTGTTATATATGTTTACTGCAGCTTATTTGTGCTTACTTGTGCCTTATTCATTATGACATTACCACTTTGATTGAAAGGATCTGGTTAAAAATCCCATGCGATACTCAAGTTCACTTTTACATGTTATTATGTCGGTTTTACAGCAGAACGACATTCATTCCACATGGAAAATTATATGTGCCATAGTCGAGCTTGAACCTTGAATGCCTGTTCATTAGGCGGATGCTCTAACCACTACACTATTGGTATGCTGCTTCATTTATATGTATACCCATGGTTCATAGTTATCCGAACACACGCCTCAACACTTCACTAACACAGCAGGCATCCATTCTCCATTTAGGAAAACCCCACCACTACACATGGGCCATTCCCTTCTGCTCTGTACCCATCCCACATGTTGACTCACTCCAAGTATATTCATACTTCCTAAGGCTATAGTCCTGGCACATACGTTCATATGATGGTCAAGGTGTTCATATGGTCATCTAGTTTTAGGCTTGTCCGACTGGGGACCAGCACTGCCCTGTACCCGTTTGAAAGTCAGACTTAGCACATGGACAAAGTTAGTTCCACTGTTAGCATCCTACCTGTGGTTAGAGACGCAGGGGGTTTGCTCACCTCTGGCAAGCTTGATATGTCAAGCACTAGATAATACGGGTGTTCCGCTGCTGTTTTACTTCGCATTCGTTATGAATGCTTTCTTGTGCCCATGTTCGTTATGTGTGTGTGTGTGTGTGTGTGTGTGTGTGTGTGTATATATATATATATATATGTATATGTATATATATATATATATATATATATATATATATATATATATATATATATATGTATATGTATATATATATATATATATATATATATATATATATATATATATATATATATATACATATATATATCTGTGTGTGTGTGTGTGTGTGTACGTACGTACACATGTATATGTATGTACGCATGTATATACATCTTCATGATTAATTACTTTGATCATACTGTGGAATGACTGTGCTGTCTGCTGTGTTTGTGATAACGTGAGAGTTTGGTATAACTGCCGTGTGTTAGTGGTAAATCACATTGATTGTGATGTGTAGGGTCCTGGTGTCGAGCCTGGCCGAGGCGGTTTATTGTGTTGTTGGGCAGAACAAGAGCTGTTGGACAAAGGGTGAGTACAACCCTTTTCAGCAGTGGTTTTCCGTTTAACCACGGTTTCCCATCACGCAAACACCTTCTGCATTCTTACTGTGATACGTCACCCCAGTTCACATTTCAACAGTATTATATCGTTATACAGCATAAAATTAGCAGGATATGCTCGTATACGGATTATGCATCATAAATGGTGTGTGCTGCAGTCGAATGGCAACGTCTGCTTGATAGGCGGATGCTCTAACCACTACACTATTGCTGTGCTGCTTAATTTGCATGTATACGCATGGTTCATAGTTACCAGAACAAACCCAGAAAACCATCACTAACACAGCAGTCATCCATTCTCTGGTTGGTAATAAACCACACCACTATACTTGCGCCACTCCCCTACTGCTCTAGACACGTCCCGTATGTTGGCTCACTCCAAGTATATTCAGCCATCCCAAGCTTATAGTCCTGGGACATACGTTCATATAATGGTCTTCTAGTTTTCGTCTCATCCGAGTGGTGACTGGGACTGACCTGCACCTGTTTGACCTGCACCTGTTTGAAAGTCAGACTTAGCACATGGACAAAGTTAGTTCCACTGTTAGCATCCTACCTTTGGTTGGAGACTCGGGAGGTTTGCTCACCTCTGGGCAGCTTGAAATGACAGCACTAAATAATATGGGTGTTCCGCTGCTGTTTCCCTTCACATTCGTTATGACTGCTTTATTGTGACCATGTTCATTCTTCATGGATATATATATATCTGTACATACACATGCATATACACCTACATGCTTATTTACATTTCCCATACTGTTGAATAACCAACACTTACCATCGCACAAACCCATGTACGTCTGCTTGAAAGTGCCTTAATCACCCTACATCCGACTGCCATTACTCTGGGCATCATATAAAATTAGCGGCCCTTGCATGGCTTGGACCCGGGAACAGAAACGGCATAGTCACTGGTTTTACCACTAAACCATCCGAGATACATTCTGTATGGATGGTAATTAGGATATGTGACTTTGCTACAGGCATTCCACTGTACTGGCAACAAATGTGACAGTCGGTTGGTCTACATATGTATAGTACATGTTAATGTTAGTATGTTTCTGAGAGGCATATGTATACATTTGCAAGTATACATATTTATGAGTAGAACACATAATTGACAACTACTTGTATGCATGATGTGTGATGTGTAGCTATGCGAATATATAAGTATGTACATTTATGGATATATGGCTACATATCTGGAGTTATACATGGTCATGTATATGAACAACCACATCCGGGAGGGACCTGTACCATTTGTATACAGGGGTTGTTTGCATCATTACGACAAGGAACCTGGACGGGGTATACAATTTGTGGACATGTACTATTTGGAAGATGGCTATGGGGAAGCTTCATGGGAACATGTGAAAGGTATATATTCCCGATAATGCACGTGGGGAGACGTGCATCACGGTCAGGTGTTTAATCCCGGGTCATAGGTTCTGCAGGACCGGGTGGAGGCTGAGCAGGGTTGTGGACAAGTACAGCTAATCTGACTTGTGCCCGGATGTCAACGGGGGTGGACATTGTGTTATGCCACAAAGTCTAATCTTGAGAACAGACATGTATCCCATGAGGGATGTCCAAAAATTGTGGACGATGAACCCCGTTCTTCTGGTTATTTGAAAATGAGGGAGGGGTTATGCATGCATGGGATACCTAGTTTGCAAGCCTGAGACTGCCTATTAGATGTGGGTAGGGGGCACTATGTGCAGATATGGCTGTGCCAAGCTAGCAGCCCGAGTATGGGTAGTTTTAGTGGATATGCAAGGGGGGGGGGTGCTGTGGAGGGGATGATGGGTATTCAATTATGTATCCAGGTGTGTTGGGGTTGGATGGCTCCGATCAGGCCAGACCATTATGTGGATGTGAGCTGGTAACATTTCTGTACATGTGTATCGCACATTTTAATGTTCATATGTTTGTGGGCTTGTGTTCTGCAGTATGGCCTGTCAGGGTGTATTGGGGATGTGAATGTATGTTCTTTGGTTTCCTTTCTGATTCACCCACTGCTCCCACGTACACCTCCAGTTCACCTATTGTACATCCGACCCAGTCTCCCCTTGGTGAATTATTACATTACCCATCACCCCCCCCCCCAATTCAACAAACACACCATCCATCCCTTCTCTGGTTGATGGCCCATGGCAAAGACAGCAGTACACATTGCGTACTCTACATATCTCTGGTACCATTATGGTTGTGAGGACAACCCTAGCATATTTGATCTTCCACATGCTGTACTTCACGCACATAGATACACGCAAATACTCATCTTTCATGACATGGTAGGTAGACCCGGGTAATACCCATTCATCTTTGGGCCGTCCAGACAAGGACGACTCAGACCTCGAATGGGCAGATATTGAGCGAACGCTCTGACCATTGGTAGGGTTGCCACCTTTTCAAATGGCCAAAGTGGGACTTTTTGGGACACGCATCAGATTTTACAGGCTGACACATACCCACAGTCAGTACAAAGGATAGAACTTTACTTTTTTGCCTAAATAAAACTTATTCTTGTAGCAGTTTAGTTGCTTATTCTGTTTCTTGTAATATTTAGGTATTTTAGACACAGAAATAACTATTTTATTCAACTATTACATAAAATATGGGACATAATTATCATAATTATGTTCTACAACCACAGGACATTTGCCATTTTTAATATTTTTTGGTTAGGACACCACTGTCCAAAGAGGGACTGTTCCTCACAAAGTGGGACAGGTGGTAACCCTAACCATTGGGCTAGGCTTAGCAAAGGGCAGCGGCGCGCAAACATGCTGTGTTTCGCTTCCACTTGGTATAACAATCAACACTACAATGAAATATGGGTACGGAGTTTTAAATGTCATTATTTGAGGGACGGGGGCTCAAAATTCAGCTATGTGCTTTTGTGTTTACTTTTTATTTTGGTGTTCGCGGAACTCTCTTGTATGCTTTGCGTACATTTCAGTATCCACGGACACTGACAGGAGTGATTACTATTAGAGGCAGGCTGTACTAGTCAGCATTTTAGGTTGCGCGTTAGCCAACATGTTCACGCCTCCGTGCAGTGCTTAGACATGCCCCCTGCACTCGCGCACATTTCCTGTGCACGTGGACGTTGCGGCAGTGCACCTTCATTAACATGCATATGGTGCTACTGCGCCATCTCTACGACACACGGTCGGCGCAAGGCTTATGCCGTCCTTGCGCAGAGTTTCATGAATCCCGGGTAATTTCTAAATCACTTACTTGTATGGCACTTTTCCCCCTACTCAATTCTCCCAGCATTTCTCAGAACACTAACTTAACTTCCATGAAAGAAACGCATCCATGTTTACATTCTGTATGGTGATCGTTACAGTGAGGTTAGGAAATTTACTTTTTCCCCGTAGTGCAGTGTAGGAGTTGGTATATTTAATTTGCGAGGGGGGGGGGTTGGGGGCCCCCTCCTGCAGAAACCTAGTAAAAACTGTTTCTTAGTTTGGTGTTACAGGTGGAGGGGATGTTATTTACATGTGCGTTGTAGTTTTTTATGTTATGACGCACACTTTGTGTTCTGAGTTGTTTTGGTTTTCAGTGTTTTGGGATTTCAATGTTTTTGTCTCAATGTTTTGACTTTCAACGTTATGAAATTTCAATGTTTTTTGAAGTAGACCTACATATATATATTTATATTTATATATATATATATATATATATATATATATATATATATATATATATATATATATATATATATATATATATATATATATATATATATATATATATATATATATATATATATATATATATATAAATTTTTTTATAGGTGTACTTCATTCTGCAAAGATTCTGACACATTTTGTCAATTTACTGAAGTGCTTAGAAAATTCATTGAAAATGCTCATTACCAAGTATAGCAGATGAGGAAAGAAGGAATCCCCGATAAGTGTGAGTCTGGGATTTTAATATCCAAATCTTTGAATATACCAGAAGTTTCAGCATTGTTTGTATGTGAGAGAAATCGTTAGGGCTTGTGAAGGTTGAGATTTAATGTTGGGTGAGTCTGAGTGTCGTCTGTAGCGGTAGTGCTACAAAAGTAGTTTTTAAGGTAAGGTGTCTGAAGTCAGTGTGGCAGGTGTGGCAGGGTATGGTGAATACCTTGGAGAGTCACAACCTGGAAGGATTAGAGTGCCCCTAAGAACCGACAAGGTGGCACCGTCCCTTTACCCTGACTGTTGTATTTGGGAGTTGAAGGGACCATTTGAGCTAACTTGGCAGGAACAAATGGATCTGTAGGGCTGGCACTCCACCCCAGGATGCCTGGCTCTCAGTCCGTAGAATAAATAGGCTGATAGAACTGGTCCAGTGACTCTCTTCCCAGATAGGTTGTAGGTAGAGGAAAGACAAAAAAAGAAAACTGGGTATGAAGGTCTGATCCAAGGCATTGTCATCCATGACCTAGTTCTGTTTAGTAACAGAGTTATAGGCCCTCATATTTATATTTGTCCCAAAGTATGTTTATGTGCAGCTTTCAGCCTGGACCTTGTTCCAATTGAATTAATCAGAAAACCTAAGTAAGCAGCAACTTGCTTCCATTCCTGTCGAATATCTTAGCCCAGGATATTTGGACTAAGCCTAAAATAATGGGAGGACAAAGGCCCAAAAATAGGGACAGATTTTAACTATATGTTTGAGTTTTTTAGAAATTTGCTAGAACAGGATTTATAGTAACATTCATTTTCTGCAGGATATGAAGTCTGAAACTCAAATGTGGATCTTTAATGATTTCAGTCTTGTGTGATTTGCCAGAAAACCACACATTTTTTGAGGGACAGACCAAAATATGATGCAAGAATCTGGACATTCTGCAGAAATCAGGACAGGTGAGAGGTGTGCCTCTTCTATAGCATCTAGTTCGCTTGTCTGTCATACATGAGTTTTAATCAAAGAAGTATATATTTCACAACAGTTAAAATCATCCCTTTCCATATGTGTTAATTCTCTGAAATTTTCAGCTGCACTTCCATTGTCATTTCCCCTGTCTCTGAATACTGATTGAGTGTGTGTGTGCAAACAACTTATGCTTAAGTAAGAATAACCTTTTTCTGCCACCACAACACTGATTCAGAAACGGTTCTACATACTGTCCTGCATGGCATAAATCGGAAGAGAAACAAAGGACAGTTTGTAGTACCTGACTAATCTTTTACCTCTTCTGTGCTTTTCTAATACTCTGAGCTTTCCTACTACTTTATTTTCTTTCTCTCTTTTTGTGAGTCTGCTTCAATCTATCTCCCTAGAGTTTTTTTGTCTGTTTCCTCTTTCCCCTTTGTTAATCTCTCTCTTCCATTCTTTTTACTTTTCCTTCACTTTTCTTAAACTGCTTCCCTTCCTCCTCTCCTACGATAGAGTTTCTCTTTCTCCTTTTGGTACTAAGATTAGTTCTATAAATTATTATAAATCAATTTTTGCTCTCTGCTTTATGCCTTGTTCTTGATGTTATTACAGCTAATACTGTTATCCTTAGAAATGTGATTTTTTATGTGTATACCTGTAATTGGGTTCTATTTTTTTTTTATTGTCTCGCCATTTATGATGATTTGTCAATTTGATTGTCTATTTTTGACCTTTTGTTAAAATTTATGTGGAGCTTTTCTCCCCGGGCCTCTACTGAAAATGGAAATATATCCAGCTAGACTAGCCCGGTCAACAAATGTAAAATAAATAAATAAATAATAGTATCCCTTTTTCTGGACTTGGCTTTTATGCTGCTTTCCTGATTTTACTAATAACCATAACCAGACTGTCACATGTTAACAAATGATCACTTTTAAACCACTCCACTCTATGGTGCTATCTCAATCATAGGAAGTTACTAGGCTGTTGGCCCTGAGGCCTTTATAAACCTAGCCAAGAGTTTAGCCCATGTTTAGACAAGTCATCACCCAAAGCTCCTGTCCAGCAGAGACACAGGTGGAATCTCAGGGGTGTATTTTCTGTTTCCCATCCAGTTTGCCCTCAAAAAGTGAGCGGGAGACTGTTCCACAGATGGGGGAGTCTCTGGGACACGTATTTGTCCTGCCAACAAGTCCTATTGATGTCACAGACCAGGTTGAGGTTGCACGTGCGGGTTACTTGAGTGGAGCTTGACTTGTGGATATGCAGCAGCACCATCAAGGAGGAGTCTGAGATTGCTTTGTATTTTACTCCGGGTCAGATGGCAAAGCTGTCATTCTACTTGCTTACCCCTAAACTTACGGGTTTCTCAAGGCTGTATACTGGAGCAGGTTCAGTTTAATATACTCATAGCTGACCTGCACAGATTTGGCAAGCATGGCTTGCGTGTTCAGTATGCAGATGAGTTGATGTTCATTTGTTCTTCACACTGTTTAATGTACTGCAGTCACAAACTTGCCCAGTTTTCAAGAATGGTTACGTTTTCTTAACTCTGTCACAACTGCTACTAAATGCGAAATAAATAAATAAATAAATAAAATAATTTATCTTTTCCTATGTTTCCAGGACCAGTGACCTACAAAACAGCACACAGATTCAGACTAAAATTTTGGTGCTGTTATTGACCAAAATTTGAAATGAGAACACTTCAACTTTTATTGGCTTTGTTGACTACAAACTTTGCCAACTTTGTATGGCCAAACATAATTACCAAACACAGTCCCCTATACTGCGGTGGTGGTGCTGCGGTAGCGTTGTCGCCTCACAGTAAGACGTCCTGTTCGATTCTCAGCTAGAGCGTCTTCTGTGTGGAGACATGCGTGAATGGGCGTACCTTTCGTTGAAGGTTGTGCGTCAGAGCTGGCAACGCAGCACATAAAAATCTACTGCCAATCATTAGCAGACAGGAGTTCTGCTGTGGCAACCCCTAACCATGAAAAGCCGAAAGACACAAGTCCCCTAACAACAACCTGAACAGTTTTACTACCCAATCTGTTTTATCCCTCTCGAATTTTGACTAAAATTCAACCAATTCAGTTTAATAACTGCGTGGTGCATGAATTGAAGTGTAAATTGGCCTTCCATACCAAACAGCAATAGTGTTATTGGAGTTGCACTGTGCCTTAGCTAAATACATTATGAATGTACAAAGGTCCCAGTGGAAGCAGACATGGGGTGCATCGTGTCTGAGTGGTGCACCTAGTCCTTGCACAACACTCCTTCCCCTTCATTTATTGAGTCAAAGGTAGGTTTAAACCTCTTTTGATTGATTTAAACCATGCTACTGTATATTGCTGTACATTTCAATGGCATTCTACCCTCTCTGTGAATTAGTGTTTCCTTCAGTCTGTCTTCAGCAGTTATCCCTTTCAGATGATACATTTGTCTTATCCCTCTTACTTGGTCCTACTTTTTTCTCTCCTTTCACTTCTTTGCCCCTCTCCCCACAGTGTTTTGCATCCATATTACATTTCGCCTTTCTTTTCTAATAGTATGTGCCCAGCCGTCCAAGTCTGCCTTCATACTTTTTATTTTCCCTTTTCATTTTGATGGCTCAATTGCACCTTTTTGTACTTGCTTAACCTAACCTTTTCCTATATAGCCTCTAGAATTTCGTATGGTGACTGACTAAAACTAAATCACATTTAGTTCATCAAACAGAATGTAACTTTCCGATCACATTCCTTAAATCTACTTTAAGTACAGTTCCTTTGCTCCTTTTCACAATCTGATTTGCTGTATATTCTAACTTTTAGTTTGTATTTAATGTATTCAAAGCATTACTCCACAATTGTTCTGTTTTACTGTCACTTGTGTATTTACTGTACTCTTGTCTATTTTGTCTGGTGAATTTATGACCCCTAGCTGAGACTGAAATTGTTCAAATCAGATCAGTGCTCTACCTAGATGCATTTAAATAAGTAAAATAAATACTGCCATGCTAGTGCTTTGTACAACAGAGGGATGACTGCACTATTTCTGGAATTTTTGAAGGGCAGAAAAATGATTTGTGGGACATGTAAGCTTCATTGATAATGCAAACCTATACCGGTTAGTCTTCTCTTATTGCAGTGTTCATTTTCTGACCATTATGTCAGTCAAAACGTCTTAAGCTTTTCAGAATTTGCTGCTACATTACTCTGACTTTTGTACATGCTTGCGCCTGTTTTTTTTTTTTTTTTGTTCTCTGCCCATCTCCCTCGTACCTTAGCTCCATTTCACTTTTGCAGGCTGGATTGTGTCTCCTCTTCATTATCCCTTTGAATTTCTACTCCATTTTTGTTTGAATTTGTAGTTTCATGCTGGTTACTGTTACACACAGTTTGATTATTAAATGTGCTGTGCTCACAAATGGTTTGGTAATTGGCAGATGTTCACTGTATATTTCACTTGCTTTGCTATTAAGAATAGATGGATGGATGCATTGTATTGTGTTGATGTCCGTGATGTGTACAGAGGATTGAACTATGCAGTGTAATTCCATTGGGATCTAACTGCATTTTATTATTCAAGTACTCTTAAGTTCTAAGTTTCATTTTTATTTCAAGTGTGTGCTTTCATAAATACTGCTTACTATTTTGGAGATAATTATTATGTACCTTGATAACTGTAGACAGTTTCCCTTTTGGTGATACCTAACCAGGAATGGGGGGGGGGGCCTTGAGTAGACGACTGTTTGCTATTTATGACATCTTCAATGTAAATTTTGAGGCGTCTGTTAAGAGTTGTATGTATAACAGTATCTTGTATGTAATTATTTTGTGCTAGCTAGTTTAATTCCCACAGCAAACTCCTGATCCTGATGTACATGGGCAGTTAAGGGGTCTAGAATTCATTGTTTTTCTGCTTGCATTGGTTAAAACTGGCTTGATCATGTTAGTCGGACATTGATTTTTTTTTTTTTTATGACTGACAAGATTTTATACAGAAAAATGCTGATTAAATTTTGTGTGATCTGCAAATTAATAAATAATATTGTCTCTTGCTGGCTGTGAAGCTTTGCCAATCACATAAATGTTGCAAGTGATTTCGTAACACCGAATTCGGTTCCTTTTCTTAAAACTTTTGGCAGCGATACTGGTAATGTCATTAGATCAATTTCCTGTCCGTGATTCAGCAGGTTGCAAACAGCTGTCACTGATGCTGGAATCCTGGAATGCTGGTTTCCGTTTTCCTTCGTGTTGCTTGAAATAGAATTTTACACAAATGCTTTGCTGCAGTTTGAGGGGCTGCTACAGTCCTGAGATGGCATTTTTTTCAGACAAGGCATGAAACATGGATGACTGTTTTAGGAAATGTCAGAGCTCTCAACACTGATTGAAAACAGTAGAAATAAACTGTAAGCAAATTATGATTGGATAGCTGGTCAAGCTTTACATGTATGAGCATGGTATGATTTCAGTTACCTGAAAGGCACCTCAAATATTCACCACGAGAATTTTAAGAAAAAGTGCTGTAGAGAAAGAAGACTTGTCCATGAAAATGTTGTTTGCATGTTTGTAGAAGTTGTTATTTTTTGTTGCATTTAAACATGTTGCAGTTGCACAGTTCTTTTTTGTTTTAGACTTTTCCTTCTCAGGGGTTGTATCCTTCTTTGCGCTCTTTTTGTCAGCATATTCATGATTATATTAAAAAACAAAGCTTTTTATATAGTCAGTTTCTCTGTTTTCCTTGTATGTTGATATTTACTGTTAGGGTATTTTGTTTTCTTTTTATTTCAGTCAACCTGCTGAGGATTTAAAAGCAACACGTGCAGGAACAGAATCCCATCATCTGACAAGCATCAGCCATGCTTATTTTGCTTGGGAGAAGAGGGCAGTATTTTCAAAGACTCCATTTGTTAGGCTTTTACATTTACATCCTATATAACAGAGAAGACACTGGCTGCAGTCTAGAGATGTGCCTTCACAGCTGAAATCTTCCACATAGACCCATGTGTTTGCAATTCCTTTCCTGGCCTCAGAATCCCCCCCAATCATATTAACACCCCAAATTGGATATGCATAAATCATCTTCTCCAGGTTCAAAGATTTAAAATAAAATGGATGATGTTGTGCAAAAAGCTATAGTATGGGTAGCCGCAAGTGATGTTCCTGTGTAGCTTTCAAAATCGCAAAGTTTAACTTCTCTTCCTGAAAAGAAGGAAAGTCAATTTCTAAGCCCTGTGCTAATTCCTAGAACTTTTATCTCTTTCCTTTCCAGAATTAGCCTAGATCAGCTTTAAAAATTCCAAGTGCTAACTTTTCTATATGACAAATAGTTAAGAGAACTTCTAACTCCTCTGCCAGCCTTTTAACTTTACCAGAAATTGATATTTATTTATTTTTGCCATCTACTGCTAGACTCCTCCACTGCCAGCTGCTTTATAGCTCCCTCAGATCTCCAAACCCTGCCCCCCATGAACCGTGTTGTGAGGGTCTGCCCTGGACCCCCTAGAGCTGGTGCAGGTGTTTGAAGAGGTACATAACAAACGGGATGTTGTACTCCATTATTTGCCTAATTAGGAGGAGTACAGAGAAGTAATAACCTCCTTTTTTTCTGGATGCAATCCCTTTACTTATGAGATGAACCAAGTAAATTTTTTTTCTGACCACTGCCGCTACATGATGAACGAATGTGAGATTATCAACCTGTGTGCCCAGGTCTCTCACCACAGGTTGTGTGCTTAGGGGGTTGCCACTGATGTGGTAATCAGTAGGGGGCGTGTTTTTGCCGAATGGTATGATAAGACATTTTTTTGCGTTTAACTTAAAGCCATGACTTTGGCACCAGTCATTTGTTGCTGTGAGACTGTCTTGTAATATGTCAATATCATTTGGGGAGTCAGTGACAGCACCCAATTTAGTCTTCTGCAAACTTGGTCAGCCACAGGCCTTTTATCTTTGCCTGGACCTCTGAGATGTAGATGCCAAACAGTAGGGGTCCCAGGGCAGATCCCTGGAAAACACCACTAGTGACAGATCTGCTGTTTTGACCTTGTGGGTCCTGTCGGTGAGCCAGTTGGCCACCCACCTGATGAGATGGTTATTTACGCCAAGTTGTGTTAGCTTTTCAGTTATGCCCGAGTGGGGGATTGTCAAAGGTTTTGGCCAAGTCTGGGCAAGCTTGTATGTATTAACTTTCCCTCATCCAGGGCCTTGGTGACGGTCTCAGTCAACCAGGTTCAACAGACTAGATGTGCCCTTGACAAATCCATACTGGGTGGAGTCAAGGTCTTGGAGATTGCCTATATCCTTGTTTATGAGGTCCACAATAATACGCTCCATGGCTTCACAGATCACAAGCTAATGGGCGATAGTTTCCGGGGTCAGTAGTGGCACCATCTTTGTGCAGGTGGAGGACCGTGGTAGTTCTCCACTCTGCTGGAATGAAGCCTGTACTTAGGCTGTGGTTGAATAGGGTGCTCAATGGTGAAGCTAGTTCTTGCTGGAGATGGTGCAGAATACAGCCTGGGGTACTATCAAGTCCCGTGGAAGTTGTGTTCGTTGCCTTGGATAGGGTCTTTAACACTAGATCTATGGAGATGTGAGGTGTGGGACAAGTATCAGGGATGTCCAAAAGGCCTTTGTGGGGGACAGGGCGGTGAGGTTTGTGCTCAGCCTATCTGCTAGCAGGTTGGTTGTCATTAGGATCAATGTAAGGGGTGCCATTAAAAACTAATTCAGAACAAACATTGGCTTTGCCATGTAGGTTCTTGACGTACGTGAAGAAGGCTTTGTGGTTTCTCTTTGCTTCGGAGGCTAGTTTCGATTTGTAATTGGCTTTGGAGGTTTTCACTAGTGATCTGATTTGCTTATTGAGGCTAAGTAGGGAGTTTTTCCAATTGGGAAATTGTGCCGTTTTACCCTTGGACAACAGTTTCTTCCTTTTGTTGTAAAGTCTGTTGATAGAGGATGTCCACCAGATAAGTTTGTTTCTTTGAGGAGCAGTACTGATTCTTGAATCTTCCTGCGACCGGCCTGATTTCCAGAGTCTTTACGTCATCCCTTGCCAATGGAGGTCTAAAGACTGACATCAGGACATCGAGGTATAAGAAGCACATTGATCATCACCATCTTTATTTCTTTCTAGCTGTGCAGTTCGATGCATTTCACTTGCATTCAGTTTGCAATCTAGTTGGCTTGTGTTTCTAAAGAACTTTCTTCTTCCAGTCAGATAAGAACCCAATGGGGAAATTTCTCTACTAATTTAAGGTTCAAAAATATCAACAGTTGCTTGAAGTGTGTGAAGCAAATCTGGTATAAAGATTTTCAGTTGTTTTGTCTGTTCTGCTTGGTGCCGCAGCATCTCTCTCACTGTCCTGACTGTGCAAAATACCATGTGAAAACTCGCAAACGTAGGGCTGAGGTACTTGTCACCCATATGGAGTCCTCTTTGTCCTCCTTGGTGGCATTGCAATCCACTGCTACCACAGGACTTTGGTAGTATCCAGTGTCTGCTAGAGTCATTCCAAAAAAAAAAAACAGAAAAACAAAGGGCCCTGACGTTACCGAAAAAGCTCCCACTATAGATATTAAGTTAACTAATGACTCAGTTGAGGCACTTTTGCAGTCCCCTTTTAATCCAGTGACTCTTTGACCTGAACCCTCTGGCGTGACCCCTTGGGAGGCTGCTATGATTTCTGACCTACCTACAAATGTCACGACATTTCACACTTCTGTCAAGTCTGAGGTCGCTCTGCATATCTCACGTTCAGAGATTCATGCCATGGATGTCGGGGGGGGAGACTCCAGTTTCTCTGACTGCAGAAGCTACAAACAAAGTTGTGGTTGGATGACCGCAACCTCTGTTCACCCCTTTAAAATGGACAGTGAATCACTTCCTTTGCTTCTCTACCACCTTTGACCACTTCTGAGACCCAAGCCCAAATCTCTTTAACATTGCACAGGAGTTTATGGCCTTCATTCTTTCACCTTTGATGCCTCCCCATCTAAAAGTAGCAGGGAAGTATCCTTTTAGGAAGAGGAAGATTCCTATGCCTCAGAAGATGAAGAGGAATTGTCTTACTTTGGTCACTTACCACCTCAAACTTGCCCAGACTCTGATGACAAACTGTCTTCCACCCTCTCTCCCCCCGGAAGACCTTTCCTTCAGGGATACCCGACATAGAAAGAGGCTTTCAGATGGGAAAGTAAGCAGTTATTCCAGGCCCAGACCCACTACAGGGAACTGCTAAGCTTACCTTTCCTCAGACCACTGGCTATTTCTCATGTATACATTGTATTGGATGGTGACTTTGAAGGCCTAGCTCTACATTCTGACTCCCTACCACCTGCTTCTAGGAAAGCAGACCGGTTTTAGAGTCCTTGAGTCTTACAAGCACCTCTACAAGATTTTGAAGGTTGATCCCTTCTGTTGTTTCCAGTGAATCTACAAAAGGGGTTTCTACATAACCAGTAAGACATTCCTTACCCAATGACAGGGAAAACGGATTGTTGGACAGTATGCTTCTCTGGCAGCGAGAGCTTTGGATGGTCAATTCAATATGTAAAAGTACCTTGAATCTCTTAAAGACAAAATGCTAGCTAAGGTAGGCTCTGTTGTGGATAGAACCTCCTCCAAAGAAAATCCAGGAGGTAGCCAGAGAAACTTTATAAGCCTCCAGACCCTCCCTTAGATGCTTCTTGCAGAGCAGCTGCCACAGGTTCTCTCATCCACAGACATGCATTTCTAATGACCCAGCTGTTGTTAGATCAGGTAAAGGCTGATGTACTGGAATCCCCAATGGACAAAGAATTTCTTTTCTGATCTACAGCTGAACAAATTTTTGTGAAACTGGACAAAAATGGAAATCAAATTTAAAACTGAGAATGTTACCAGTCTCCGGTCCTGGGATACAGTAGGAATTACTCCTCAAAACCTTTTCCTTGTGAACTTAGACAAGACAAGGGGAGACGACCTGTGATAAAAAACCAAGACAGTATAGGAGATGGCAAACGTCCTAATCACAAAGTACAGAGGGCTGCAAAGAACTCAACCAGCACAGAGAGCAACTGTGACCGGTCTAACCCACCCTCTTTTACCCCTTCTCATCCCCTTCATACCTGTGGTAGGAAGATGCCTCTTCAAAAGTCATGTGGAAATCCATCAACAGGGAACAGTGGGTCCACAGTATTATAGGTTCATAGGTTGGTACTAGGCTATCGACCCTAGGGCCTATACAAGCCTAGCCATGACAATTCCCTGGATATTTCTTCCCACAATATCTACTTCTCTGGACCCCTGTCTAGCAGGGCAACTGACATGATCCCTGGGGTGAATTTGTCTAGCAGGGCAACTGACATGATCCCTGGGGTGAATTTCCTATCTCCCATCCAATCATCAAGGTTCCTTTTGAAGAGGGCCAATGAGGCGCTCTGCTTGACATGTATGGTCAGTCTATTCCAGAGTATGGGGAGTCTCTGGGTCAGGAACCTATCCCTCCAGCATGTTTTGTTCATTGTGATGACAAGGTTTCGATCCCTGGAGCGTGTGGCTCTGAGGGATTGGGATTTCTTTGTGGAGCATGTCCAACAGCTCAGGGTTTGACATGGCCTTGTATGTTAAGCAGAGATTTTTATTTTTTTATTTTATTTAACATTTGTTGACCGGGAATGTCCGACTAGGTTCCACAGAGCCTGTTTTCAGCGGAGGCCCGGGGAGAAATGCTCCAGATGCATGTCTTTGGAATAGATTGCCTCTGAGTAGACGATATGCCACAGAGTATAGCTGGAGTTTTTTAGATGGTCAGCATATGGCATCTGCTTTAGGCCTGTGATTCTTTTAGTGAGGTATTTCTGTGGCCTTTCCAGCTGTTGCAGATGTCTTGTGAGATACATACCAAACTGGGCATTATACTCTATAATGGGTCTAATGAGGAATGAGTACAGTGGGACAATGACCTCCTTTTTTCTGGATGAAAAGCCATTAGTGATGAGGTGTGCCACATAGAAGGATTTCCTGACTGTTGTGACTATGTGGTTATCGAAAGTGAGACCACTGTCCACCTGTGTCTCTAAGTCTCTCATCATACTTTCGATATTTAGTGTTCTGCCACCTAAGTGGTAATTCATGGGTACATATTTTTTTCCAAAGGTGGGATAACTGTACATTTCTTGGCATTAAGCTTGAGCCCATGGCTCTGGCACCAGGCATCTGTTTCTGTAAGGCCCTTTTGTAGAATATCCACATCATTTGGGTATTCAATAATGACTCCCAGTTTGCAGTCATCTGCGAACTTTGTTAGCCAGAGTCCCTTAATGTTGGCATGTACTTCAGAGAAGTAGATGCCAAACAAGAGTGGTCCCAGGACTGAACCCTGAGGTACTCCACTTGTCACTTGTCTGGAGCTGGATTTGGAGTCGGCTACTTTTACAGTCTGGGTTCTGTCAGTAAGCTAGTTGGCAACCCATCGAATGATGTAGGGATTTATGCCCAACTTAGTAAGTTTATCTATGATTCCAGAGTGGGGGATGGTGTTGAAGGCCTTGGCGAGGTCCAGATAGGCTGTGTGGACCGCCTTACCCTTGTCCACAACTCTGGAGACTGATTCGAAGAAGTCAATCAGATTCAGGAGACTTAAGATCGGCCCTTCACAAACCCAAACTGGGTGGGGTCCAGTGTTTGAAGGTTGCCAATGTCTTTGTTTATAAGTTCAATGATAATGCATTCCATGCCCTTGCAGATCAGGCTTGTCAGACTGATGGGACGGTAGTTCCCAGGATCCAAGGCGGATCCCCCCATGTGGAGTGGGATAACTGTAGCTGTGCGCCACTCAGTGGGCATGAAGCCTGAGGTGAGGCTATGATTAAACATGACACTTAGGTGAGGTGCCAGTTCATTTTGTAGTTCATGTAGTACACAGCCTGGGATGTCATCTGGTCCCATGGATGCTGTATTCTTAGCTTTGGAGAGTGCGATTTCTACCTGTATGGCCGTGATTACCAGAATTTGGCAATCTTTTGGTATTGAGATGGGCCCTTTAGTGGGTGAGAGGGGGGTGAAGTTGGCACTAAATCAATCTGCCAGGATATTGGCAATATCCTTGGGATCAGTATATTTAATGCCATTCTGTTGTAGCTCAGAGCAGATCTGAGCATTGCCATTTAAATACTTGACATAACTATAGAAAAGGAGTATTATATTCAGTTCAGAGAAATACCACCCTTGGGCATTCCTAAACCACCAAAAGAGCAAGTCTCTTGTCACCTGTCCTCTGGGAGCTATTTCACCAAGGATCCATCCAGCTTATCCTTGTAGGACAAAAGGGAAAAGGCTTCTATTAAAGGATGTTTCTAGTACCAAGAAAGAGGCATTGGAGGCTCATCTTGGACTTCTCAAAACTAAACAAGTTCCTCAATAACCCAAAATGCAAAATGCTTATGTTGCAGAAATTGTAGCCTATGATCTTCCAAGATATCTCCATGGTCACCATAGACCTAATGGTTGGGTATCACCATGTTTCCATAGCAGACAGTCACAGGAAGTACCTACAGTTTGTGACAACTGACTCCACTTTCAGTTCTGTGCTTTATCATTTGGACTGTCTGCTGCTCCCAGAGTTTTTACAAAATGCCTAGCTTCTCTGAACACATTTCAGAACTCTGGGGATTCATATTTACCCATGTTTATATGTCTGTTTTGTTTATATTTACCCATATTTAGACATCTGTCTCATTCATATTTACCTGTATTTGTATGTCTGTTTCGTTCATATTTATTCATATTTAGTCATCTGTCTCATTCAGGGAAGATCACTTCAGAGACCCTAGATGCTTTAAAGATCACCACAGACTGTTTTTAGAAGTTAGGTCTCACTGTAAAATCTTCAAAAAAATCCCACTCTCCCCCTCAAAAAGAATCCTGTTTTCTGAGAGCCCTCATAGATTCTCTGTAACAGAAAGCCATCCCCTCCCCAAGGCAAAATTCCTTTCTTGGCAGGCTGCCTGACTGGTATGTTTTCAAGCAGCTGATCACTGCATGAGAATTCCTGAGGGTACTGGGGAACATGGCTTCATGCATTCTTATAATCCCATTTGTAAAGTTGCACATGAGGAAACACCAGCGGTTTCTGAAAATGTTTGGAAACACCACCCCCCAACCCTGGATACCTTACTGCCCCCTTCCTTCCATGGCTGAAAAAGAAACTCCTAAGGTGGAAGAACACTATACAAAGGAACTCTGGGGACAGATTGCATTTTACCAGAAGCAGGCAAGACCATTACACTGACAGTTCAGACATAGCTTAGTGAGCCAACTTGGGTCCTCTTAAGGTACAAGGCATTGGGTACCCACAGCAGAGGAAGTCTGTCTGGGCCCTGCTTGTAAATGTTTCATGTCTCAAGTCCCTGCTTTACACTACCAAGGTTATCGGAATTTGTTCGAGATTAGGGATGCATGGCTAGGCTTAAAAAGGTTGTAGCAGTTAAAGTTAGTACACACCTATGAGCCAAGCTATCCATCTGTTGGGCATCTTAGGAGAGAGGATAGTCCATACTTTGGATTTCCATATCAGGAACTCAAGTTCATTTCTTGGGAAGGTAAGTAAAATGCTGACCTGTATTAAAACGGATCATTTCCAAGTGGTTGTCTCATGCTATTACCTTTTGTTATACCCACCACAACTAGACTATTCCTGGCAGTGTCAAGGTTCATGTTACTGATCCTGGCAGCAATAGGACTAATAAGGCTTGCAACAAGTTTGGGTTTGTAAAAGGTAGGTCATGCCTGCATATCTAGTGAACTTCTGCGAAAAGGTCACTGATAATTTTGAATGAAGGCAAAACTGTATGCACACTGAATACCTTGACCTGGTCAAGGTCTTTGACGCATCCCACACTCTGGCATTATTGAAAAAGTAATCAATCTAAATGTACTTCTGTATGTAACCCACTGGGTAGTCAACTGGCTCATAGAACCCATCAAATCAGGATTGGGAGCACACACTCCTCAAAAGGAGATGCTACTGGTGGGGTCCCAAGTGACCCTGTATTGGGGCTGCTTCTGTTTGGTATTGATTTCTCATGCCATGGGTCTGTGGCTCACTAAGCTGCAGATATCTGCAAATTTGGAGGTGTTGTCAGTTGTCTGTAGGATTCTAAGATCTTACAAGAGGGTCTGTCCTCTGCAGCCACATGATATCAGGTCTGTGGTCCAAGACTAAATGCAAAAAGAAGAATTGCAGCTTTGTGTCCTTTGGAAAGCGAGGGATACCCTTGTACCTACTGTCTAGAAGATCTTCCCTCCCCCGGCGTCATTAACCGTTCTTATGTACCCTGTCACTTTTGTAGATGGCGAGATGCCCTTCGACCACTGTTTTTACAGTCATTATAAAATGTTTCTACCCATCCCAACTGATTACCAGTGGTGCATTTTCCAGATCCAGGAATGCTGTCAACCCTCTTTACTCCTTCCTTATTAAACTCATTATTAAACGCATTGCTTTATTTGGCTTGTACCAAGCTAAACACAAGCTCCAACTTGTTGGATCCCAGTGCTTCCTACAAAGAATATCAAGTGTCTTAGTTGTGCATCTTGTACAGTATACCTTAAAGTACTGTCTTTATTTTCAGTCTCATACCAACTCCTTCTGAGTGACCTCCTCCTACAATGCCTCAAATAATCCTGGCCTATGTGACCTTCTAAATTTTTATAAATCATGTAACACCATACCTAGTAGAAACCTAAACTTTTAAAGTTCAAGAGAAAGAGAACCTGCTAGCAAGATAGGTGGTCTTAGTGGCTCAATACATAGTATACTCACCATTGTGCTGGAAGATCAGAAGGCAGTGGGTTCTGTTGTCACACCAGGTAGTTGGATCAGTATCCAGTGCTGACACTGCAGTGCAGCATAAGGGGGGGGGGGGGTGCTGCCTTTCGGATGAGACCTTAAACTAAGGCACCATCTGCCTGAGTTGGTGGTGACACATGTAGGTGTAAAGGATCTCTTGGCAGTTCTCAAAGAGAGTATTTTTTTATTTGTTTTGCCTGATGTTTCATGTTTAAAAATATAACACCCCCTACTCAAAATAAAGATCTTTAACATTCCTTCTCCTTTTGATATTGTATGCTTTTATAAATATTACAAAAAAAAAACTAACCATAATTCATTATATTCCTTATCCTCCCCACCCTTTCATCCGTTAACTGCTTTTCTTCCTTATTTTATGTTCATCCCATTTTTATTATTCAAAACTTTATTGTATCTAGCCAACCACATGTAACAAAACTAAATACAAACATGTATTTATCCATTATATACCACCTGTCTTTTTCAACTCCTTTATAAAAAACGTATAAAGTAATTAATTTGCTTATTAATTTTTTCAATGTTCTGTTTATCTTCCATTCCTTCCCAGAGTTTCTTCATTGTTTCACACACCAAAAATGATTGTTTTCTTCCTCCTCATAGATAACATAGCCTTTCAGATAATTACTCGTACTTCATGACTGACTTTTCAGGAAGTTTGTCAGTCTCCACAAAAGAAGGTACTTTATTTATTTAACATTGTACTTATCTGCCCATCCTTAAATGCTAGTCCACCATTGATTCCACGAAACCTGCAAGAGGAGCGCAATTCAAGAAAGTTCTGATCAGTTGTCGCCCAAAGCACTGGCTTTTTATGTAGCATTCCTCAAGCTCGTCAGTGGTTGGAGCCCATGGAAAGTGCCCTAAAGCTTTGATATAATGCCTGCCTGTCATATCCTTGGCAACATACAACCCAGACAGCCTAGGTTACTACAATGGGGATCTATTTCAACACCTACTGTTTTGATAAGCTTATGCAACTGTATTTTCATTCCATTTAATTTCTCCAAGTCTTTTGGGTTTCTAATACCATGACTGGAATGGACCCCATTCCTAAGTCAAGGTATGATTAAAGTCCGTGAAATAGTTTTTGTCATTGATGTTAGGCAAAAGTGCTCTTCACAGCACTGGCAATGTGCCCAGAATTGATTCCTTGTGCAATTCATACGGAGTTGCATATATTGGTAGCATATCTAAATAAGAGTGTAAATTCTTTATTTAGGAGAGATCCATTGCTACTACTACTATTGGAACTGTCTCTCTTCAGTGTAAGATACTGTAATTACTGGGTGATCAATGCTACTTTTGTCTTCTTTTTATTGATGCTATATTTGGTTTTCTCACATCTATTTTTTAGAACTGCTGGTAATGCATAATCCCATGTGTTGTAAACTTCATCATTCTCTATAATGCTTTGTGGCTCATGTTTTCACTGCTTCTTGGCTATTCAGTATTGCAGTGTTTGCACCATCCCCAGTGCAGCAGTCTTGCTACATTATTATGCCTTTCAGTATACAGACCTCCTTCTGTTAGTGCATCATACCCAGCAGCAAGATGTGCAACTTTTTCCATTTCTGTTTTACAGAACCTGCATTTGATTTTCTCCCACATGTTCAGTAGACTTTGTAAAACAACATGTACATTGTCCACTATCCTGTGCTGCTAATAACCTTTTCATCTTTTGGTTTAAATTCACCTCTCCTTAACCATTCCTGTGTCGTATCCTGATCGACATGAGTTTGTTCAGGGAAGTTTCTGTACTTGTTACTATATTTATTCCTTTTCCACTTTTCTTGCCTTCTCATCTGATCCTTCTCCTTATATTTTTTTTCTTTTGTTGCTAGGAATATTCATTTGCTGCCTAGTTTTTGTCTACTCCTGGTTTGGTTTCCATTCCTGCTTGACACCAATATGCTTCTGCTAAACTAAGCAGGGAAGTCATCTTAGGTTTGCTCTCTTCATGTTTGAAAACATTCTCTGTGTTTGGATCTGTTGAGGTCAGCAGATCTATACAAGTAATCAATTTCATGTAGAAACGTGCCTTCTGAATGAGGAATACATAATCTTAGTATGCACTGATTTTTGTACATCATTTGATAATGGTGAAGTATTCTTCTTTTCCCGTCCAACTTATCTAGTACCTTTTGGGCCAGTCAATCACCCTTAAACTGTAAGTTAGAACAGGAAGAACAAATTGGTTTGCAGCTTGGACTTCCTAGATGTTAGGTCTGTTTTCATAGTTAATGTTAGTTTTCTAAAATATTCCTTACTGAGTTTTGTTTGCATTTGTTTCTTTTGTATTGTCGATCCTTCATCAATACCCAAATGTTTATACACTCACTCCTGCTGAAGTTCCTTTATGTCACATTCCTTTCCCAGACTGATATTTTCTTGGTGCTTCAGCTTTCCAGCTTTTAAGTGTTGCTTTTGCACATTTATCAAGACAAAATGACATTCTTGTGTCATCTGAGAAAGTTTTGACCACTTCCAGTCTTGCTTTCCACTCCTCTTCTGATAAACTATACAATTGTATATCATCCATGAAAGAAGATAAGAAGTCTTTACACTTGTCTGGAAGCCAAACTGTAACCATGACCTAATCTGGTAAGTACCTTACATCTAGGAGGTGGTGTTGGTGATGGTAGTGATGATGATCTTGTCATTTATGTTAACTAGGTAGACCACTGTACACAGGTCTTTTTCAGGGGTGACCTTGGAGCGATGCCTGGTTAAGTGACTTGCACAAGGTCACACAGTAGGCGAATGCCACACTGTTAGGAATCTGGATTTCATGTCTACCATAATCAATTGCATCGCTTTTTCAGGATACACTGTTTAATATTAATCTGATTAGTATGTGCTTAGAATTCTCAGCTGTATATACTGGAACTTTTCTCCCTGGGTCTCCACTGAAAATGAGCTTCTGCTCAGACGGACATTACCCAGTAAACAGCTGTATTAAATAAAGTAAATAAATAAAAGAAGGCTGAGGGAATCAAACTCTGCACCACAGGAACTCTGCACCACAGGAACTACAGCTCGCAGCCTCCTTAACCCTCTGTGCCAACTACCAGACCAGGTAGCATTTGAAGAGGTTAGAGAATGGATTGGAAATTGCCTAAGCACCCTTGGGCTGGCCTCATAAATCATTTTAAACAGGGGAAACCTATAGTGGGTATGGCTGGGCATTGAACGATCTACTGCGATCAGTTGACTTGTTATAACCTATAAAACTGTGAACATGTAAAACGGTGAAAGTATACGTGAAGTGACACAGTTATTACCTTTCATATAAGCAGGCTATTACACAGAATTACAAATCAACAATTATGCATATTCGCCTGTAAACAGCATTACAGTTCTGTGCAAGTACAGACTTGACTAAAAAATGGGAGATTTGCAGTGTATAGATTCATTAAATTGTGGTTTTGTGTGCAGATCATAAATTGCTGTAGTGCATAGTTAGAAAGTTTTACTACTGTGGCTACAGTGTTATTTTTAGATGGTGAATATAGTAGTAATGAATGTTACATTGCCAATTATGTATAGATGTTGGTAATCACTTTGACGAGGTAATAAATCTAAATATAGTATGATTGTTTGTAGAATATATAGCATATACATCTGTATATGTAGAATTTTCAGTATTAATTTAAATTCTGAATGGAATACATAAGAAGACTCTCTAAAGATGCTTTCAGTCCAGTTGTGGTGGTCTGTTTTTGTGAAGTTGCATTGAATATCTTTTGATTTTTCAGCCAGAATAAGGTAAGGTAATTTGTTGAATGGCGTTCTTTGCAAAGAATGGAGGAGTGATCTCCTTTTTCTTAAGGTGTAGTGTCCTCGAGTTGACTATATTAATAAAAAGGATGCAGACGACACACACTATCTTGCAGTAAATCGGACTTGCCCCCAAAGCCAAAATATTATGTAATGAACTCTGTCAAGCAGTAGACCCATAACAAGCAGCAGACCAAAACCAGTGGGCTATGGCTGACCAAGTTTGCAGATAGCTGCAAGCTAGGCACTGTCATCAATTCCCCTAGTGATGTGGACATCTTCCAAGAGGGTTTCACCCAAATAGATGACAGGTGCCAGAAACATGGCCTCAAGCTGAATACCAAGAAATGCATCATCATCCCCTTTGGGGAGAGTGACGTCCTCACAAATGATCACATTAATAACAACATCCTAAACATGCAATTCGCATTGAGGGATTTGGGCACCCAGGTTGACAACAACCTGACTTTTGAAAACCATGTTGCTTTTGTTGTACGGAAAGCTTTCTACATGGCCCACCTCATAAATAAAGGCATCTCATCCAGGGACAAGGAAGGTCATAACATCCCTGTATCCTTCCCTTATAAGGCCTATTATTAAGTACAGCACTCCCTTTCGGCACGAACCTAGCAAAGCACATGCAGCAGCTGGAGAGACCACAGAGGTTCCTCACTAGGATAATCCAAAGCCTCAAACATCTACCATACACACATAGGCTAAAAGCCCTATTCCTCTACTCAGTTTCATACAGACTCCTTAGAGGTGACCTCTGGCATACAAGGCGATCTCAGGCCCCACCTTGATGGGACTGCTGCATATCCGCAAATCAAGCTCCATTTGAGTAACCCACATGTGTGACCTCAGCCTGGTCTGTGACATCAATAGGACTTGGTGGGACAGATTTGTGTCCCAGATACTCCCCCCACCTGTGGAATAGACTCCCTTTTCACGTCAAGCAAAGTACCTCATTACCCCTTTTTAAGTGCAACCCGGTAACTGGATGGGAAACGGAAAGTCCATCCCTGAGATTGGGATTCCACCTGTGTCCCTGCTGGACAGGGACATCGGGTGTTGACTTGTCTAAACATGGACAAACCTCTTTCTAGGTTTACAAGGGCCTCAAGACCAATAGCCTAGTAACGTCTTGTGATTCTATAACTTGTTTTTATTTTGTTGAAAGTTGTTCTTTTAACTGCGTTTTAGTAAATGGGTAATGGGTATTTAACCAGAATAGTGCTGTTTATATAGTATAGATACATTGCTCTAATAAAACCAGATGTAATGTTCTGATTTCATATTTTGTACATTTGAGAGTCAAAATGAAATTTACATTTAATTATACAAAAACAGGCGCAGATTTATATTTTTACAATATCATAACTGTAAACTGGATTGTTAGGATGTATATGATTTAAAAGTAGTAGTACAGCTGTAGGAATAGAACTTTAAAAATATTTGAACGTAAAATTGGGTGTTTTGAAACACACTGTCTAGTTTCTTGTGCTGTAACGTCCATTTCATAAGTCCTAGTAAGAGCATGCATAAGAGCAAAGGGCAGTTGGTGCAAGTGCCATGTCTTAGAAGTTGTGTGTACATATGCTTGTGCATTTTGGATGTAATTCATATCTCATTGTGCAAGTGCTGGCATACTTAACCTGTGAACCTCTGATTATATGAAACTTGAAACTTTAATGTAATTACTGAGTACTTTGCCACTACAGTACAATCTCTTAGCTGTTGTAGTATTTGTATACTTGTATATTTATGTTGCACTGTCCTGCTGTTAAATATTGCCAGGCAGTATGATAACGATCCTGCCTTGGCAACACTTTTTTTTTCCTCTCCAAATGCGGCAAGGCAATTTTCGTTTTTTTTTTTTTTAATTTTTTTATTTTTTCCGATACCTGCTTTAGCTGGTTCAGGGTTGATGGGGAGCTGGACCCTTTTTCTATCAAGCTGGACTTTGAGCTAGACTTGAATAGGGATACCAGTCCATTGCAAGATACACGCCTGTGGACAGTTCTGAGGATCACCAGTTCAGTTTGTCTGCATGTGTTTTGGATGTGGTAGGAAATTGGAACCACTGGTGAAAACCTAGGCAGGCCTAATGAGGCCATGCAGCTATCATTCAGAAGACACCATAGCTGTGAACGAACACTGAGACAGGAGTGCTAAGCAGTGTACTCTTGTGCTACAGAAACATTGTGTTTTGTTCTGTAGACTTAGTAATAGCTGCTGTATTACTCCGTTGCTTCAGTTTTCTGATTATGCATGCCCTAGCAGCATATCATATAGAAAAAATTAGGCTCCCTATTGAAATGTAAATGGGGGAAAAGACCAAAAATATAGGTGAGGAATGAATATTGAACAAAGCTGTTTTCCTTTAAACTGCTTTCTTTTTTTGTAGTGGGGGCAAGAGCCACCCACACCCCCAAACTTATATATACTAACTCTAAGACTATAATTTCTCAGAATATTCCCTTTTCCCTAAGGTATGGCAATCTTGGACGTTGTATATTCAAGTCCAAATTTTCAGGCATTCAGTCTTCACATTCTGTGACTCAGCACTGTGAGTTCTGACATTTTGAGTGGTTACCTGAAAATCAACAGTTTCGTTATTTATAGCAGCCAGTACTTTGTGAGACACTACCCTGATTTTAGTGGCAGTATACATCCACAAGCTTGGCAAATTTTTTGCAGTCTTGTCTCCGCAGAACTGCATTGTACTGTTGAGGTAGCCTGCACTCTACATGCAACATGACATTAAATGTAGTGCCAAAAAATGCTAAATGTTTTTGCAGTATGTACTGAGGCCTTTCAAGACCACCTTCAAATAATATTTTTAGTATGTGCTGCAGCCTAGTGACGCAGTGATAGCAAGTCTGGTTTGATGAGCTTCCTGGGACCGGGGAAGAAGTATTTAGTCACCATAGTTTACATTTGCTTCCTTATGGGTAGATCAGTGGCAAAACATTGCAAGATTAGCTTGGAAGGGACTGGATCATTTAAGTAGATACTATGGGAGCAGGTACTTAATCACAGTAACACTTGATGTGCAGGGTTGTATGACTTTAACACAGTTTCTTGTGGTGTACGTTTCCGCACAACAAGAACTAGTAGCCCTCAAACAGTCAAGGTACTTGATAACAATCAGACTAGTTGTGAGGTTTAAATAGCATTTTTGTAGTATACATTTCTACAAGAAGAACGAACAGCCTGCAAACAGTTGAGGCACTCGGTGCTGGTTTCATCTTCAAAAACTAGGCAGTTTAAGTACTGCCATTTTGATACGTAGCCTAAGTTATCTGCGAGGCATTTAAACCCGGGCTGGGCTGTGCCTGCAAATGATGTGTTGTGAGCACTGTACTACCTTGGTAAACAAACTAAATAAATCATTAATGCTGCCACTCTGGGATTTAGCAATATACTGCTTAATAAAAATGTTGTTTTAGCCTATCTTATGCCTGGAAGTTCCTGCCAAGGAATCCATAGATGTTTTGGGTTATACTTCCATACCTTACTAGAGATTTAAAGCACAACTTCAAAGATTATCTATTTTGTTTTATGTTGACAAGTCTTAGCCTTGTAAAGTCATGTTGAAATACTTCACTTGAAATAAAGACTTTAGAAATGCACATTCTTTTAAAGTGATTTAGTCATAAATTATTTCTTACCTTTGCACTATATCGGGTAGTACACAAAATGCCAAATGATATTTGATGTGTGTTGCATCTGCTTTTCCTAGTGGAAAAACTTTTTCTAATGGCGCTTTCCCTACTATCATGTCACTGAACTTAAAGTAAACTTTGACCTCTGTGACATTGTGGTAGTAAAAACATGATGTGCATCCATACACTTTAATGGGCGCACTATCTCACATGCGCAGTGGTGCACCCATTAAAGTCTATGGAAGGAGTTCTCTGCAACTACGGTGACATCAGGGTGGACTATTTAAATCGCACATTTATTTTGGCCATGGTTTAATAAAAAGTTTGCAAAGCTTTTTATTTTAAAAAAAACAAAACAAAAAAAAACTGCTAAAATAAATACTAAATTAGAGTAATGTAAATGTCTCGCAGCACTTGACTCCCCTAGATGTCATGATGCACCAACAGTCATGACCAAATCGCTTTAAGACCAAGTTGTGCAGGCATACAGTCAACAGTATACTTATTTTGCCTAAAGCTAGAGCTTTATTTTTTTTTTCTATACTATTCTTGTGGAATGTTAACTTAGAAGAATGAGCAACTCCGGTTAAGCCTGCACAGTACGTGCACGGGCCTCTTGACTCTTGCACCTCCTCACTACTGTCATGCTTTACTCCCCTACCACCGCCATCCCCATAACATTCCAACTGCCCACTACAAGGCACCCTCCTTAGCTATATTTTCATCTGCTAGCTTAACTAGTAAGACTAAAGAAAAAGGGTATATAACTTTAGTCTGTGAAACCCCAATAACCAGTAACTAAAACACCAACCAGTTTTAGCTGTCCAGCATGGTCTGTACACTAGGTTGAAATGTTACCACTGGTTCATTTTCAAGTATTTCTAAATTGTCCCTTCTGTTATCTTGTACCAAATGCTTAATAATGGTCCTGCATAAATGGAATGTCCAAATATTAATAACTGGACCGTGGGTAAACATTGACATTCCATCTTAATGCACAATTTACAGTAATGTTCTACATGTACTGTACTGGAAGGAATTTGTGTTTCACATCTGCTACTGATGCATCAGCCAGCAAATGTCTTACTAAAGAGCTGCAAAACCTGTAGTAGCCATAAGAACAATTAAATGAATATTCTCTGATGATATTCAGGTCTATGCAGGGCCATTAGACCTCCAAACCATAATAGCCCTCATCTATGATCTCCTGCCAGTAACAGCAAATTGGTTTAGTTGGAATCATGGTTACAGCTGCACCAACCTAAAGTTTTATTAGTTACAAAAACCTGGCTAAAAGACTGCTAATGGATTCCCCAAGTATTCGTAATATTTATTTGCTGTTCTATGACAGTAGACCAGGAGTTGGAAAAGGAGGCTGCTTTCTTACTGTTGTGATATACTGTTAACTAATGTGCGTAAACATATGTGAACACTTGTCATAATTCCGAATATATTAAGTAATGTGACCCCCTTTCTTCCCACTTAGTCTGTATGATCTGCTGAACTTCCCCATTCTACTTATCAGTGAGAGGTATAACTACTTCCTCAAAAAATACAGTAATAGAAGAATTAAATAGGACAGACTGATCAGTTCATTATTCTAACAATCCCACAAGAGCCATTACAGCATTCTTATGATGTGCTTTCCCGAATACTATATTAACTCTCACCACATGCCAACAGACTACAAGATAAGACAACAGTGTGTTGGCTAAGCACAGAATTGCATGAACAGATTAGAAACCAAGACGAGGCATAGAGAGGCTGTAAAAGTGACCCAACCAATAAAGAAAAATTTGTTACTGATGAACACAAATGGAACAAAAACATCATACTGTAGGAAAGGTATGTCTGAGTCAACAAAAAAGTATGGAAAACTGTAAATTAGTCTAAGATTTTCTTCAGATCAAATAGCACAGAGTAGACAGGTGTAGACTAATCCTTCAGTGAAACCAACTACATGCTTCATTAATGTTGATCTACCCACTCAGGAGAAATAGTTTCAAGTTCTTTATCTTCTTTCTCTATTTCGCTCTAAAATGATCACCAAAAAAGATCAAAGAATTACTTTATATCTTAGACCGATTCTAGAATCACTTCTGTTACAAGGCCCACCCCATAATTTTGAAATGTGGTACGATAATTTTATGTGAATTTCTTACAGTTTTATCTGCAGTCTGTCACTGATCTTTAAAACATTACCCCAACTGTTTAAGCAGGCCATGATGTATACATTGCCTAAAATTCTGAATCCTGAGTCAACAAAGGATTTTTGACCATTTGCAAAGATAGACAAGCTAGCACAAATGCTGCAAAGATTAATTTATAAACAAATATAGACAGTCTTCAGAAATGATATCCTTACAGACAGACAATGTGGATTCTGAAGAAATTCACTACTTTGTCATCTGTTATCTTAGAAATGAAATGCTAAGTAGCATGATAAAAGGTGCTACATGTGAACTGCTTAGCATAAAGTGCTGATTAGGACTGTCGTTCAATCAGTGAATGTTCTCCCTCCACTTTATTTCATTAATTTGTTTATTTATTTATTGATTGACTAAAATTTGATTACTGGGAAAGTTTGATTGTTACAAGCCCATTTTCAGTGGAGGCCTGGGGAGAAAAACTCCACATTTTAAGAATAATAGTTTTACAATCTTTAAAAAAAATAATATAAAAGACAAATACAGTTGTACTACATTAGACATACAGTTGTACTACACTAGACATAGGTTCATAGGTTTATACTAGGCTATCTGCCCTAAGGCATTTATAAGCCTAGCCCAAAGTTTTGTGGCTTACGCCACCCCTTATGTTAAAAAATACTGTGCCCATTAGTTTGTTGTGTCTCTGTCCAGCAGTGACACAGAGATGATTCCCGGGATAAACCTATGATCTCCCATCCACCGGTCAAGATTTCTCTTGAACAGAGCCAGCGAGGTGCTCTGCCTCACATGGACTGGGATTCTATTCCACAGCAGCATAGGGAGTCTCTGGGTGACAAATCTATCCCTCCAGCATGTCCTATTTATATCCGTGCTAAGGTTTAAGTCGCTTGCTCTAGTGGATCTGGTAGATTTGGATTTTTTGAGGTGGAGCATGTCCATTAATTCCGGGTTGGACATGGCCTTGTATGTCAGGCACAGGTCACCTCTGATCAGGCAGTATGCGACTGAATAGAGGTGGAGTTTCTTCAGTCTGGCAGCATATGACAGATTTTGGAGTCCCTTTATCCTTTTGGTGAGGAACTTTTGGGGTCTCTCCAATTGCTGCAGGTGTCTGGTGAGATACATCCCGAATGGGGCATTGTACTCGATCATTGGTCTGATAAGTGAAGAGTACAGGGGAACAATGACCTCACTTGATCTGGATGTGAATCCCTTCATGATCAGGTGGGCAATGTAGAAGGTCTTTCTAACCACTTTAGCAATGTGAGTGTCAAAAGAAAGGCCACTGTCAACCTGGGTCCCCAGGTCCCTGATAACCTCTTCTGTGCTTAATGGATTGCCACCTATATGGTAGCTTGGGGTTACCTTGTTTTTCCCGAAGGGTATGACTATACATTTTTTGGCATTTAACTTCAGGCCATGGCTCTGGCACCAGTTATCAGTTTCCGTGAGACCCCTCTGAAGGATATCTGTGTCCGATGTACTTTCCACTATGACGGCCAGTTTGCAGTCATCTGCAAACTTTGCCCTCCTATGTTTGCCTGTACTTCTGAGAAGTAGATGCCGAACAACAGGGGGCCAAGGACTGAGCCCTGTGGGACCCCACATGTGACCGGCTTGGAGTCTGACATGGCGCCAGCAACTCTAACCCTGTGGGTTCTGTCCTTTAGCCAGTTTGCAACCCATCTTGTGACATATGGGTTTACATTTAAGCTGGTAAGTTTCTCTATAATACCCGAGTGGGGTATTGTGTCGAAAGCTTTTGCAAGGTCAAGGTAGGCTGTATGGACTGCCTTTCCCTCATCAATGGCCTTGGTGACTGTTTCGAAGAAGTCGACCAAGTTCAAAAGGCATGATCTGCCCTTGATAAAGCCAAACTGGGTCGGGTCCAATGTCTGCAAGTCCCCTATGTCTTTGTTTATGAGTTCCATTATGATCCTCTCCATAGCTTTGCAGACCAGGCTTGTTAAGCTTATGGGGCAGTAATTTCCAGGGTCCGTAGAGGTACCGCCTTTGTGGAGTGGGACCACAGTTGCCGTACGCCACTCCTTGGGCACGTATCCTGTGGTAAGGCTAAGATTAAACAGCTGCCTTATATGCGGGTTTAGTTCCTCATTGAGTTCGTGTAGCACACAGCCGGGACACCATCCGGTCCCATTGATGCTGTGTTTTTAGCTTTAGAGAGAGCAGCTTTCACCTGCGCATTAGAGATGTCTGGGAGGCTACACTCCGCTGAGATAGTTATCTCTCATTTTGGGGGGGAGAGGGGGGTGAAGTTTGCACTGAACCTGTCTGCCAGTATGTTGGCAATGTCTGTGGGTTCAGTGATTTTTGTATCATTTTGGACTAATTCTGCGCATATCTGGGAGTTTCCACCCAGGTTTCTAACATAGCTGAAGAAGGCCTTTTGATTGTCTTTTGAATCTATTGCAATTTTTCTCTCAAATTTGGCCTTGGATGATTTTATGAGTTCTCGTATTTTTTTACTAATAATGATCAAGGGTGTCTTCTCTTTTATGGATTTTGCTCTCATGTAACAGCTTTCTCCTCTTATTGTAAAGTTTGTTTATGGCTGGGGTCCACCAGACTGGACGTTTGCCCTTGGTGGAAAGAGTCTTGGTTTTATTAGGGATTGCCTGATCCATGCAGTCCTGGAGGTGTTCGTAGAAGGCATTTGTAAGGGCTTCCGCAGCTTGGGTTGTGGTTTCTACTGGCCCGGGGGCCTTGAAGGATACCACACCAGTCTTGAGTAGTGTGAAGTTTGCTTTAGAGAAGTTCTTCACTGTGGTCTTTTTTGTTTGGGGTGGGGCGGGATGTGGATTTCCAGTGAGATAAGTTTGTGATCTGATCTCACCAATGAGGGATATACTTCCGGTGTGGAGCATTTTGTCCCCATGTTTGTGATGATGAGATCTAGTATATTTTCTCCTCTTGTGGGAACGGTGACTAGTTGTTCCATGGCATTTGAATTTATGAACTCCAGGAACCTTTGGGCTAGAAAGTTTGGGCTTGAGTAATGTTCCCAGTCTATATTCAGGTAGTTCAAGTCACCCAATATAATGGTGTTTGGAGATACATTTATACCCTCCAGTGTCTTCAGGAAGGCTGTGTGGGGTTCCTGAGTTTGAGAGGGTGGCCTGTAGCATGCTACAAATTGTAGAGCAGTTTTGCCTATGGTTAATTGCACCTGGATGGTTTCCGATGCTTCGTGCATTGCCACCAACCTGGAGGTGTGGGTATCCTTGAAGAATATGGATACACCCCCTCCTTTTGTGGTGTGGTCCGGGTTTTGGGGCCGGAACGCATGATATGAGGTAAAACCTGATAGTGCCGGGGTGCTCTCAGGAGCCTTGAACCAGGTTTCTGTCACAGCACAGACAGCGATGTTCTCCATACTGAGAAGGGCCTCGAGAGCGTGCATTTTGAGATTTAGACTTCTGGCATTGAGCAGCATTACGCTTAGTTTCTTCCCATTTTTGTTTTCTAGGGTGGTAGGTTTAGAATTTGAGCCTTGCCTAAAAAAGGCACTATGGGGGTGGCAAGAGCCTTAGCCAATATCCGGAATCCCAGGGGTGACAGGTGCAAGCCATCCCTTGCGAAGCAGCATGGCTTGTCAAGCATGTCATCCCAGGCAGACAGACACTGGATCCCCTTTGAATGACACCAGAAATTAAGCCAATTGTTAAAGCTGATCATCTTGTCTCTATGTTGTGGCATCATTCTTGGTGAAGGAAGGATACTGCTCAGGGTCAGGGTCATACCTGCCTGGGCTACATAATCAAAGAGCTCCTCTATGTCTCTTTTCATGTAGTCCAGGGAGGTACGTCTCAGGTCGTTCACACCAGCATGGACAATGACTGTGTCATATTTGTACTTGCTGTGTAGTGACCCGAGTGCTTGTGTTATGTGGCGGATTCTAGCGCCCGATAGGCAGCTTACTGTGACTCTCTCCTTGTTCAGCCTGGTGAGTGGGACGTCAGTGTGTCTGACTATGGAGTCACCTATGACAAGTATGTTTGGTGTTGTATTTGAAAACATAATATGAAAACATTGGTTAAGAATAGGTATATGACAACGCTTTGTTAATTAAGAGTAATTTTAGCCAGTTTATAGAGAAATTAAAGGTAACAGTACAATACAAGCATAAATTGCAGTACAAAGTGAGAGAAAAGTAGGTTTATGGTCTATTTGGAGGTAAAGCCAGGGAAGAGAAATTGATAAAAGTAAGGAAGTGAGTGAAGAGAGAGTAAGGAGATGTAAGGTATGAATAGGCATTTGTCCATATGTAGGGATGTAGTTTCTTGTGGTGTTGAGCAAGAAAAGTGCCAGTTTTTGGCTAGGAAGTCTTTTAGAATGGTTTTGAAGGAGGGGAGGGTATTGACCTTGCGGATAGAGATAAGGAGTTCAGACAATTCCCAGCAGATTTGATAGGTTTGTGAACAGACAGGAGTTTTTGGTCATTGGATTGTAATGACAGACTAGGAATGTAGTTGTGTAGAATGTTTAGTTGTGGACAAGCAGATGGATTCTGAATAATTTTATAGTTGGTAAGAAGCTGTGTATATGTTAGTTGATGGGTTAGTTCTAACCAATTAAGTCTTTTTAGTGCTATACAGTGGTGTGCTCAGAATGGGGTGTTCACTGCAAATTTATAGCATTGTTCAAGTTTTGATTTTTTTTTTTTTTGAATAATGGGAGCACCATAAGGAAGTGTGGGGAGGAGATTAGTGGCACGTGTAGCTTTAGTTGCATCTGAGAACATTTTTGGCTTTATAAAGCATCTCTAGTTTTTGAGGAGTTTTTCTAATGCAGATTTGTTTATGCAAGTCGAGTTTAGGATTATCATCCCTAATTTGCTATGAGAAGTGACTTCAGCAGCTGTATTAAGCGAGAGAGAGAGGACTATAAACATTTTTTTTTCATGGAAGAGGGATTAGGGGAAAAAAATATTTTTTTTTTTCGGGTTGAGCATGAATTGTTATTTAGAAAACCATATTTCAGTTAATGTTAAAGCTTTCTGAGTAATGTTTGGATGTATGCCACATCAGATGTGCAAATGAGTGTGTAGTCATCTGCGTACTATATTAGAGAGGCCTGTTGTATGGATGTCTGGAGGGGACCAAGGATGGAACTTATGGAGAGAGGGGACCAAGGATGGAACTTATGGAGAGAGGGTGGAGTGCTATTTTACTGACTGATACTTATTGGATACGTGGCTTTTGAACCATAGAAGAGGGTGGTCTGAGAGAGCCTAATGAGGATATTTGAAGTAGACGTTTGCTGTGACAAATTGTGTTGAAGGCTTTAGACAAGCCTAGAAATAAGGAGGTGACTAATTTGCAGTTATCTCTAGCTTTATTGACAGTATGTTAGATAAGAATTGTTAGTAGTATGGGAAGGACAGAAGCCATGTTGTATGGGAGATGAGCTATTCCTGCAGGAGATAGTTTAGCAATTGTTTTTGAATACAGTATTTTGGAGAGGGAGACTAAGATTGCGATAGGTCTAAAGTTAGTAATCAAACAACTGGATAACCTGGACGGATGGCAAGTGCAAGGCTCCAAACCAAAAGGCAAAGTCCAAACCAAAAATGAGCCAGCACATGTACAGTGGGATCACATTCTAATATATAAACAGAAACTCCATTCACATAAATCAAACCGGTTTTGGCTAATACCTTCTTCACTGATAAGCATCACTGAAGAAGGTATTAGCCGAAACCGGTTTAATTTATGTGAATGGAGTTTCTATTATATATTAGATTGTGACCCACTGTACATGTGCTGGCTCATTTTTGGTTTGGACTAAAGTTAGTAATGTCTGTTGAATTTCCTCTTTTGTGCAGATGGATGATGTGTGACTTTTTCCAGAGAGAGGGAACATGGGATTCCACAGAGAGATGATGTGTTAATTTTTTTTTCTTTTTTTCTTTTTTCCAGAGAGGCAACATGGAAGGATTGAGACAGGTGAGGCAATGCCATTGTCTGCTATTTTAAGATCTTCTCTTAGAAGGTCATCAGCTGAAGTAGAACATGGTTTATGTAGGATACGGGCACAGATTTGAAGGTGAAAGTGGATGTAGTGATTCATCTCAGGTCAAATTATAATAGGGAGTAATCCATTTATAGCCAATACAAATCAATTGGCAGAGAGGTGCCAAGTAGAGAAGGTTTTCTTTCATTTTCTGAATGCAGAAACCTGTTGGCTAAGAAAACTAAGTAATCTGCACGTACAGTGTAATCTCTTGGTCAAGAGAAAGGACAGTGACCAATGTATTAAGTGGTCCTTAGAGTGCAAGAACAACTCTGTCGGGGGGAATGTTAAAAAATAATTTCCAGCACAGGCCGGCATCTATTTGACTGGATGAAGATAATACACAGCAAGGTTCTTCAAGTTAAATTTGTTTACATTGTACAAAGTAAAATTTCTCAGTGAACTTATTTGGGAGTTGGCCCTTGTGTCAGTGTTTTGGCATTATCTGGGTGGAATATAGTGGCCAGAGGCTAAGGAAGGAAAAGAGGAAAAACTCTACTAAACTGTGTTGAGGCAATAAAAGTAATACTTATTGAAAAAGGAGAGAGACAGAGGACTTCAGTGAGTCAAAGCAAGAAGACTATGGAAAAAGTATAAGAATAAAGATGGTAAAAAGGTTTATGAATGCAAGCTGAAAGTAGGGTAGCAGGAGATCTACTGATAGAACCACAAGTAATAGTGTGTTATATATTGTGTATGTGTGTGTGTGTGTGTGTATATATATATATATATATATATATATATATATATATATATATATATATATACCACAAGTAGTAGTGTGTTTATATATTGTGTATGTGTGTATGTGTGTGTGTGTGTGCATATATATATATATATATATATATATATATATATATAAATATATATATATATATATATATATATATATATATATATATATAAAATATGTATATGTGTATGTATATATAATATGTATATGTGTATGTATATATCTATATCTATATATCTTTATATATATATATATATATATATATATATATATATATACAGAACATGCAACGTGACGTGCCTATTAAACATTATATCCGGAAACACAATTTATTTGGGCTGTGGCTTTAATAAAAAGTTTAGAAACCTTTTTATTAAAAAAGGCAGACCAAGAAAATATATAAGGTTCGTCTACATCAAAATGCATTGTGGCACTTGACTCGCCTGATGCCGCTGTGCAGAATATCAAAACATTTTAACAGAAGCTATCCTTGTAGACCTCAGAAGGGCATTTAAGATTGCTAACCTTCCCACCTGCTGCAAAAATTGCATAACTGCAGTTTCTCATCATGCAGTCTGTAGTTTTATTTCTCAGACTACCAGCTAATATATATTTACTGTTTCAGCTAACAACATACATTCATCCATTACTACCATCAGTACTGGAGTTTGTCAGTGTCTGTCTTGGGACTTTTTTTTTTTTTTTTTTTTTGTAGCACATATGTGTAACTGATTCCATAAAGAAATGCCTTTTTTTGAACACAAACAAAACAACAACCGATATGTGTAACTGATTCCATAAAGAAATGCCTTTTTGTGAACACAAACAAAACAACAACCGTGCTCCTTGGCACTTTAGACTTGAGAGATCAGAACAACTTGCACTAAAGGACCTTCATGGTCAGAAATTGCCACTCGTTACAGAACAGAGATGGGCACAGTGGTGCAGCAGTTAGCGTTGCTGCCTCACAGTAAGAGGTTTTCCGGTTCGATTCTCGGCTGGGGTGCCTTCTGTGCGGAGTCTGCATGTCCTCCCTGTGGTCGCGTGTGTTTCCTCCGGGTGCTCCAGTTTCCTCCCGCATCCCAAAGACATGCAGTAGGTTGATTGGACACTCTAAATTGGCTCTAGGTGTGAGTGTGAGTGTGTGTGTGTGCCTTCTGTGGAAGGTTGGGCGCCGGTCTGGCAACTCGACACTGTAAAACTCCACTGCCAATCATGAGCAGACAGGTGATCCGCTGTGGCGACCCCTAACTGGGAAAAGCCGAAAGAGGCAGAAGTATTGATCAGATTCTTATCCCTTCTTTCACATGTCAAAGGGTACTCATTCTGCTAAACGTAGCCTGTAGGATTTGACACCTCCTGATAAAGACGCAGTTCAAGCCATTGTAATTAATGCTGTTTACTCCTAGAATAGAATATGCTTTGCTATTTACTGCCTTTCTTGCAGTGCGAGATTTTTGTAATGTCTTAAAAATCAGAAAAAAATGTTAAGAATTGTACACCTAAGCTGTAGCACTGAGCATAACTACAGTAGTAAGGCAGAGCTGCTGGGTTGCTTACAAGTAACAGCCAGAACAGTTAGTTATGTACTCACCATAACAATCGATGTATGTGGTCCATCTCGCCTACATTCCTTACTCACGGGTTCGCAGCCGAGGATCGGCTCCAACTCAGCCAAACTTTCTAGCACAAAGTCTCTAATTGGCTGGGCTAACCCATCCCAGGGTGCACCTCGCCCTAGCCCCACATCTTGTTTGCAATCATAACAATCATAACACTCATAACCCATGCTCAATAAACACTGGAAGAAAATCCATCCAGATAGGGAAACAAATCACTGACCTTGAAGGGTCCACGGAGCCAAAAATTCTTCCAATTCCTCTAGGAAGGGGGCAGGTGGGAGGGTACGTAGGAATATAGGCGAGATGGACCACATACATCGATCGTTATGGTGAGTATATAACTAACTGATGTTATGTGGTCCTATGTCGCCTACATTCCTTACTCACGGGACAGCGTCCCCAGCACCTCTATCCTGGGAAGCTCATAAGAAGATACTCCTGAAAACCGTGGAACCAAAGGAAGCCCGGCTCCTAGAAGCCACGTCCAGCTTGTAATGAGGAATAAAAGTGTTGAGAGAAGCCCAAGTTGCCGCAGCACAAACATCATCCAAGGAAAGTCTAGTATGGAAAGCTACTGACGTAGACATAGCCCTGGTAGAATGAGCCTTGACAGGAAAGGGTAAAGTTCTGTCTGCTGACGAATACATGAATGAAATACAGTCTCTGATCCATTTAGAAATAGTGCACTTGGAAATAGGACTACCTGCTCTGTGTTTTCTGAAAAGGACAGAAACAATTGATCAGATTTCCTAACTTGCTTCGTCCTATGTAAATAAAATCTCATTTGTCTGTGCACATCCAACTGATGCAACCTGAACTTTGCTTTATTGGAAAAGTTCGGAAAAAACACTGGTAGCGCAATAGATTGATGAAGATTGACCGGGGATGACACCTTCGGGAGAAAGGACTGGTTAAGCCTGAGAGAGACTCTGTCCTTGTGAAAGACCAAATATGGAGGTTTAATGGACAAGGCTTGAAGTTCTGATATCCTCCTGGCCGATGTAATGGCTATCAGAAATGCCGTCTTCCAAGATAAAAATTTCAAGTTGCAAGTGGCAGCCGGTTCAAAGGGTGGTGACGTAATAGCTTGTATCACAAGGTTCAGGTCCCATGGCAGCACAGGCTCAGAAACTGGGGGAAGAAGTAACCAAGCGCCTTTTAGAAAAGCTTTACAGAGCTTGTGGCCCATAAGAGAGGGCTCATAAGATGTGTGAAAATTGGAAATTGCGGCCAGCTGTATTTTAATGACAGCGGACGCGGAGCCCTGACTTAATAACATGGCTAAAAAATCCAAGACTGACGTAATAGGGGCTGTGAAGGGATCCAACCCTTGGGCCTGAGCCCAAATGGAGAATCTCCTCCATTTGCTGGAATAAATCTTCCTGGTGGAAGACTTATGAGAAGAAGACAAGATGTGCACCACTTCAGGAGAAAAGGAATGTAGCCTGACTAGGGATGGAACTGGAGCAGCCAGGCTGTCAACCTGAGGGTTCGTAGAGATGGATGAAGTTGTCCTGACATGTGAATCAGGAGGTCCGGCACTGGGTCCAGAGTCCATGGACCGTCCAGTGCGTACCATTGAAGAAAGGGGAACCATACTTGTCGAGGCCAGTGTGGAGCAATAGGAATCATCCTGCTTCCCACGGATGTGGCTTTCTGTATCACTCTTGGCAACAGAGGAAACTGAGGGAAAGCGTAGACCAGACCGGGGGTCCAATCGTGAGCTAGAGCATCCCTGGGTGACTCCCCCTGTGGGGGGATCAGAGTGAAGTACTTGCTGCATTTGGCATTGAGGGGGCTGGCGAAGAGATCGCAGCAATTCTGACCCCACTTTTTGAAGATCTGAACCGCCACTCTGTTGTTGAGGGACCACTCGTGAGGCATCAGAATAGCTCTGCTTAGCCTGTCCGATATCACGTTGGACCTCCCCGGAATGTGCGTTACCACTAGAAACCGTTGGGAAGACACTGCCCACTGCCATACTCGTATGGCCTCTCTGCAGAGGGGGTAAGATTTGGTTCCCCCCTGCTTGTTCAGGTACCACACCACGGACATGTTGTCCGAGTGAATTGTAATTGTTCCCAGAGGCAGAAAGTCCTGGAGTGCTCGCAACTCCAGAAACGCTGCTCTCATCTCCAGAACATTGATGTGCAAGTGTACCTCATGGTCTTGCCAGGTGCCTTGGACCGTCCCGCCTAGATAATGCCCCCCCACCCCATCTGGGAGTCGTCTGTGGTCACCGTGGCCACTGGAGACATAGGAACCAAGCTCCTCCCTCTGTCCAGATTGGAGGAGCGTAGCCACCAGAGGAGGTCCTGTTTGCATTGCTCTGTGAGAAGTATAAAGTGGGAAAGAGGAAGCTTTTGAAAGGACCACTGAACCGACAGGAGCCATTGCAGTATCCGCATGTGTAACCTGGCCAGGGGTACCAGCATGATGGTGGAGGCCATGGATCCCAAGAGCTGAAGAACTAACCTGGCCTGAACTTTTCTGAGGGGCAACAGTGCGTGGATCTGAGACTGCAACACCCTTATCCTGTCCTGTGGCAGAAAGGCGTGCATTTGAATAGAGTCTAGCTCTGTGCCTATAAAAACAACACTCTGTGAGGGCTGCAAGGCAGACTTTTCCCAGTTCAAAGTAATTCCTAGACGTTGGCAAAGTGAGATGGTCGTCTCCCTGGCTTGAATGTGCAGATGCCTGGTGGGGGCGGCAAGAAGCCAGTCATCCAGATATGGAAACACCTGGAATCCTAGACGTCTCAGGTGAGCCGTCACCACTGCCAAGCACTTGGTAAACTCTCTGGGGGCTGTGGTGGGGACCAAAGGGCAGGGCACGAAACTGGAAGTGACTGGCTCCTAGCCGGAAGCGTAAATGACTCCTGGATGCCTTTTCCATTTTGTGTGGTAGTAGGCATCTTTGAGATCGATGGAGCACATCCATACTCCTTTCTCCAGCAGTGGAAAAATAGACTGAAGTGTGACCATTCGGAACTTGGACTTCAGAACATAGCGATTGAGTCGACTGAGATCCAGAATGGGTCTCCGGTCCCCTGTTCTTTTCGGCACCAAAAAGAGTCGCGAGTAAGTGCCTGATCTGACCTGGTCTGAGGGGATTGGTTGGATGACTCCTTTTTCCTAGCAGCTTTGCCACTTCTAGTGCTGCTTGATCCTGTTGACTGGGTGGGATGTCCGGGATCCTTCTGACTGGAGGGGGTGTCTATGCAAAGGGAATAGTGTAACCTCCGGTAGCTATTCGAAGCACCCAACGATCCTGGGTGATGCTCTCCCAGGCTTCCAGATGCAACGAAATTCGGCCCCCTACTGGCAGCACAGTCAGGCAACACCTAAGGAACGCTGGAAGGAAGAGACGCAAAAGGAATCACGGTCTCCCAAGTTGCAGGGGGCCCCCTCTGCCTCTAGGATGGCGTCTTCCAGAATAATTCCTCCCTCCTCTGCCTCTGGAGGGGGACTCACCTTGAGCCATGGGAAAGGACCTCTGAGACTTTTTGAACCACATTTTCTCCCCTCACTGAGCCTTGGGGTAAGGCCTAGAAGGGAGAGAAAAACGGGCCCCTACGGCAGATAGGATCACTCCCTCCTGTTCGCATCTGGTGAGAGTGTCTTTCAGTTTGGGTCCGAAAAGAGAGGACCCATCAAAGGGGGCGTCGGTGAAGGAAGACTTAAAGGCCTCTGCAAAATGACACAGGCGCATCCAGACTTGCCTTCTGAGAGCTACACCTGAGCTAGCTGCCCTACTCACCCCTTCGGCTGCATAAGATATGAGCCGCTCATGGACGAGTTGACAATGGACCCTAGGGTAGACAACTGGACGTTAACGGTCTGCGCTACTGCCTCAGGCATGTTACCCGTCAGAGTATCTCCTAGCTCCTTCAGGAGATCTCTTTGGAGCCCAGTGAAATGTCAGAGGTAATTCAACGACCGTAAGGTGAAGGTCACCGAAGACAGGGTACGCTTCCCATACCGGTCCATACTCCTGGACTCCTTGTTAGGAGGGTGGACTGAAGAAGAAGCCTCTGCAACTTCCTGCTGAGTGGCTGCCGCCACCACCAAGGCATCTATCGAAACCCTTTTGGTAAGAAACTCTTTGCTCGGAGGAGCAGACAAGAACCTGTTTGGACGTCTGGGCACCGGTTCCATGGAATCGGGGTTTTCCCACACCCTTCGACAAATCAAGTCTAGGAGTTCGTCGAAGGGTGGAGACACCCAGGAGGTGGAGGGTTGAGCTCCGAAGGCCTTTAGGAATACCGACTCCTCCTCAGAGGGGGTCTTGGAGGGCCAGTCACTTCTCTGTCTCAAAATCTCCAGGATGTCGGAGAAAGAGACATCATTGGAGGACGACTTGGGGGACCCCTCTGATTCTTCGAGGTCGGTATCGGAAGTGAGTGACTCGTCCTGGGAGTCTATGTGCTTCCTCTTGCACAACTTCTTACTGGGAGGCTCCTCAGGCACAGCCTCTGAGGGGCCCTCAGAAAGTAGGGGACCACTCAAGGGGGTATCCCCAGACCTTCGGGCTCTGCCATCCATGGAGAGGGGGGCATCAGAGGCTCTAGCCGGGGTGTAAGGGGACAAAGTGACCGAACCAGGTGATGTACCTGACGACCTGGCCAGGGTGCTCCTCATGGCTTCGAAGGCTGATTTCCCCCCCGGATCCGAGGACCGACCAGTCTCCGAGACCATGATCGGAGTAGAGTTTCCCCGAGCCGAAGCACCGAGAGGAAGGCTCGGAATCGACAGGAGTCCCGAGGCATCCCCCTCGGGTCCAATTGAGGAAACCCGAGTGCCGAAACCAGAGGATGGAACCGACCTGGTGGGGGCCGAAGCCGGCTCCGATGGACTAGCCCGGGGTATCAGAGCCGACACCAGAACATCACTCTGTGCGGGGCCCTCCGGTTCCGACGACACATGGGTGTTTGGAGGAGGAATCATCGAAACAAGCATGGGAACCAGCTCCGGAGCTGACTGGGTCGGAGCCAATAACAATTTTGCTAGCACCGGCGACTGTAGGAGCCTCTGAACCACCCCATCCACATCCAAATCAGACAGCCTAGAGGATTTGGAAGAAATAGAGGGAGATCTAGATCTCCCGACTGGAGACTCATGCATGACACTGGGTGACCTGCTCCGAAGAGGTTCCAATAATATTGGAGCCGACGTCGACCCCAGTACAACAGATACCTCCTGCGGCCCCGAGGACAATGGAGCCGAGGAGGTAGTATCCATATCAGTCTTTCTCCGTCGGCCCCGAGGGCAATGGAGCCGAGGATGTAGTGTCCATTTCTGAGACCTTCTCCTTCGGCCTCGAGGACGGAGGAGCCAAGGAGGAAGTATCCAATTTACAAACCTTCTCCGATGGCTCCGAAGAAGCAGACTGAGCCGGAGATCTTTTCTTCGCCTTAGAAGGCTTAGACTTGGTACTAGAAGGCGGGGATGACTCCAAGGCCTCTTCAAAGGTGGGCTTGATCAGACCCTTCAGAATCAGTTTGTTTTTACGTTCCTGCAGTACCCTAGGGTTAAACACATGACAGAAACTGCAGGACTCTTGCAAGTGAATAGCCCCAAGACAATACACACAGAGTGCCCTTCTGTGATGGACATTTTATGGCCACATTTAGTACACTTCTTAAACCCGGAGGGTTTATGTTCCTTCAGTTCTTTCGACATGGCAAGCAACCGAGCCACACACAACCGACAGAGTCCAACACTAAGGGAGGGCGGGAAGACCGACAAACACTTGACAGGACAAGGAAACTCTAACTTAAACGCTTCCTAAAACAAATTGTTAACCAGTAACACAACAGCAAATCACAACCAGGTGGACACAGGAGAGGACTAGGTCCTCTAACTTAAACGTGCCTAGCCCGCGAACCAGTAGGGATACCACAAACAACTAAACCTCACGCAACAACTAATCAAGCACGAAAAATAGCTATGAAAATAGCTTTTAGGTTCATACTAGGCTATCTGCCCTAGGGCATTTATAAGCCTAGCCAGAGTGTGTATGGCTTTCGCCACCCATATTAAATTAATTTTGCTATGCCCTTTTTCAAGGTTAGTATACTGTGCCTCTGTCTAACAGTGACACAGAAGTGATACCTGGGGTAAACCTACGATCTCCCATCCACTCATCAAGATTCCTCTTGAAGAGAGTCAATGAGGGACTCTGCCTAACCTGGGCTGGGATTTTATTCCAGAGTGAAGGGAGCCTCTGGGTTATGAATCTGTCCCTCCAGCATGTCCTATTTATTTCAGTGCTGAGGTTCAAGTCCCCCGAGCGCGTAGCTCGATGGGATTTGGATTTTCTGAGGTGCAGCATGTCCGTTAATTCCGGGTTGGACATGGCTTTATATGTCAGGCACAGATCGGCTCTGAGCAGGCGGTATGCCACTGAGTAGAGCTGGAGTTTCTTTAACCGGGCAGCATATGGCATCTGTTTGAGCCCCTTGATCCTCTTGGTGAGGTACTTTTGGGGTCTTTCCAGTTGCTGCAGGTGTCTGGTAAGGTACATCCCAAAAGGGGCATTGTACTCAATTATGGATCTGATGAGGGATGAGTAAAGAGGCATGATGACCTCCCCTGATCTAGATGTGAATCCCTTCATGATTAGGTGGGCTATATAAAATGTTTTTCTAACCACTTTGGCCACGTGATTGTCAAATGAGAGATTGCTATCAACTTGGGTCCCCAGGTCCCTAATTACTTCTTCTGTACTTAATGGATTACCACCTATGTGGTAATTTGTGGGCACTTTGTTTTTGCCAAAGGGGATGACTATACACTTTTTGGCGTTTAGCGTGAGGCCATGGCTCTGGCACCAGTTGTCTGTTTCTATGAGGCCCTTTTGGAGGATGCTTGTGTCGGCTGGAGAGTCTATTATGGCGCCCAGTTTGCAGTCATCTGCGAACTTGGTCAGCCACAGTCCTTCCATGTTGGCCTGTACCTCCGAGAAATATATACCGAACAAGAGAGATCCCAGGACTGAGCCTTGTGGGATGCCACTTGTAACTGGTTTGGAGTCTGACATGGCTCCAGCTATTCTAACCATGTGGGTTCTGTCCTTGAGCCAGTTTGCAACCCATCTAGTGACATAGGGGTTTATATTTAAGCTGGTGAGCTTATCTATAATGCCCGAGTGGGGTATTGTATCAAAGGCTTTTGCGAGGTCCAGGTAGGCTGTGTGGACCACCTTCCCCTTGTCAATGGCCTTGGTGACTGTTTCAAAGAAATTGACCAGGTTCAAGAGGCAGGATCTGCCCTTAACAAAGCCGAACTGGGTAGGATCCAGTGTCTGCAGGTCCCCAATATCTTTATTTATAAGGTCCATGATGATCCTTTCCATAGCTTTGCAGACCAAGCTAGTGAGACATATGGGACGATAGTTTCCAGGATCCGTTGAGGCACCACCTTTGTGGAGAGGGACCACTGTTGCTGTACGCCACTCTTTGGGTACATATCCTGTAGTAAGGCTGAGATTGAACAGTAGTTTTATGTTTGGGTTTAGCTCTTCTTGGAGTTCATGTAGGACGCAGCCCGGGACACCATCTTGTCCCATTGATGCTGTGTTTCTTGCTTTGGAGAGGGCAGCTCTTACCTGAGCATCTGAGATGTCAGGGGGGCAGCACTGTGCTGGGATAGATATCAGCCCTTTTGGTGGGGAGCGGGGTGGGGGGGAGTTTGCGCTGAACCTGTCAGCTAGGATGTTGGCAATGTCTGTGGGTTTGGTGTATTTTTTGTCATTTTGGACTTATTCTGAGCATATCTGGGAATTCCCACCCAGGTTCCTAACATAATTAAAGAAAGCCTTGTGATTATCCTTGGTGTCCTGTGAATTTTTCTCTCAAAGCTGGCCTTAGACGATTTTATGAGTGCCCATAGTTTTTTGCTAATACTGATCAGAGATGCCTTCCCTTTTTGGGATTTTGCTCTATCATGTAGTAGCTTCCTCCTTCTATTGTATAGTTTGTTTATGGCTGGGGTCCACCAGACAGGACATCTGCCTTTGGAGGATTGGGTCTTGGTTTTATTTGGGATTGCATGATCCATGCATTCCTGAAGGTGTTCATAGAATGCGTTTATAAAGGATTTTGCGGTCTGGCCCGTATTATCCACAGGCCCCGGGGGCTTTGAAGGATTCCACCTTGGTTTTGAGGAGTGTGAAATTTGCTTTAGAGAAGCTTTTCACTGTGGTTTTCTGGGCATGGGGTGGGGTCGGGATGTGAATATCCAGTGAGATTAGTTTATGGTCTGATTAGTTTATGGTCTGATCGTACCAGTGAGGGATACACTTCTGGTCTGGAGCATAGAGTCCCCATGTTGGTGATGATCCGGTCCAGTATGTTTTCCCCTCTTGTGGGAGTGGTAACAAGTTGTTCCATAGCATTTGAGTTTATAAATTCTAGGAACCTTTGGGCTAGGGTGTTGGAGCTAGAGTAATGCTCCCAGTCTATGGTTGGCTAGTTGAAGTCACCCAATATAATGGTGTTTGGAGAGACCTTCATATTTTCCAGTGTTCTCAGGAAGGCCGAGTGGGGTTCCTGGGTTTGGGAGGGTGGTCTGTAGCAGGCTATAAACTGGAAGGCTGTTTTACCCACTGTTAGTTGCACATGGATAGTCTCTGATGCTTCGTGCTGTGCCACCAACCTGGAGGTGTAGGTATCTTTGACGAATATTGACACTCCCCCTCCTTTTGTGGTTCGGTCCAAGTTTTGGGGCCGAAAAGCATGGTATGAGGTTATAACCTGGTAGTGCTGGGGTGCCCTCGAGAGCCTTGAACCAGGTTTCTGTTACTGCACAGATATCTGTGTTCTCCATGCTAAGGAGAGTTTCGAGTGCGTGCATCTTGAGGTTTAGACTTCTGGCATTGAGTAGCATTACTCTTAGTTTCTTATCCCTTGTGATACCTATGGAGGTGGGTTTGTCTTTTGAGCCTTGTCTAAAAAAGGCACTATGGGGGTAGCAAGAGCCTTTGCCAATATCCGAAAGCCCAGTGGTGACAGGTGCAAGCCGTCCCTAGCGAAGCATCGTGGCTTGTCGAGCATGTCATCCCAGGCTGACAGGCATTGGATCCCCTTTGAATGACACCAATACTTAAGCCAGTTGTTGAAATTGATAATCTTGTCTTCATGCTGTGGCATCATTCTTGGTGAGGGTAAGATGCTACTCAAGGTCCGGGTCATACCGGCCTGGGCTACATGCTCAGAGAGCTCCTCTATGTCTCTTTTCATGTAGTCCAGGGAGGTATGTCTCAGGTCATTCACACCAGCATGGACAATGACTTGGTCATATTTGTACTTGCCTTGGAGTGACCTGAGTGCTTGTGTTATGTGGTGGATCCTAGCGCCCGACAGGCAGCTCACCGTGACCTTTTCCTTGTTCAGCCTGGTGAGTGGGACGTCAGTGTGCCTGATGATAGTCACCTATTACAAGTGTATCAGGTGTGTTGTTTAGCCTTAAGGGCTGTGACTGTTCGGCACAATGGCTTTGTGAGCTATGTGTTGCACGTGTTTTGTTTTGGGGTAGCGGTTGCTTGGGTGTCTGCTTTGGAGGTCTCTGCTGCTTAGGCAGATTTTTATTTAGAGCCTCCAAGTATGTTTTTGTGTGTTTATGTGTTTGGTTTGCTGTCGTGGTAGGTCTATGTGAGACTGGAATTGTAGTGAGTGTGGTTTCCTTCTCCTCCTGACTGGTTACGCCAGTACTGAGTTGAGAGAACTTAGCCTCCAGTTTGGCTATATGGTTGCATCTCTCACATGTGTTGGAATTTGTTGGGAGGAGGAGAGGGTTGTCTGTGTACATGAGGCAGTTGTAACATTGCCTCAAGATTCCCAGATTCACCAGCTGGACTGGAGAGGAGATTGACAACTGACCTTTGGACATGCTAGAATAGTATTGGGAATTTCTTTATAATTGAAAAAAATGGCCAATGGGGAGCAAGGTACTCCAGGGGGAGTTATGAGGGTGTAGTGCTTTTAATTTTTTAGTGCTGACTTATATAAGTGAGCAAGTGCCAGGTAACTTAAATGCAAAAATGACAAACAGTAACTTTCTTTCAAGTGAAACAAGGAAATAAGTACAGTAAGCAATGCAGATATCACTAGGGATCCACAGAAGCGCTGAAAAGCCGCGTTTTAGGTGGAATTAGCTTTTCAGGGAAATAACAAGCATACAAACAAAACTAGATTCAGCAGGCCTGGATCTAGTCTATGCTACAGCAAACAAGGTGTACCAATTACAGTAAGAAATAGACAAACAGAGACTGATAAAATACTAAAGGTATTTAAAATGGTACTTAGCCACAGCCAAGCGAGACCACGTCCTAACTCTACGAGCGGCAAACGAGATCTGGGGCTAGGGCGAGGTGCACCCTGGGATACTGGGTTAGCCCAGCCAATTAGAGACTTTGTGCTAGAAAGTTTGGCTGAGTTGGAGCCGATCCTCTGCTCCGAACCCGTGAGTAAGGAATGTAGGCGAGATAGGACCACATAACATCTATATTTCTGTAAAACCATGTGAACTTCCAAACCTAATGCGTGACAGGTACTTCCTGCAACTAGTCAAAAAAATTCAGAATGAAGAGCAATATTTACTACCTTAGAGAGGCTTCTACTACCATGCTTTACAGGCCCTCCCGCTCTCTGACCCTTGCTGGAAGGTCCTTTCCCGAAATAGCTCTGTCTGTATGGGCTAAGCTCCCTGAACAGTTCTGAAACACAGATGCTCTTTAACACATTCAGAAAGTTGCTAAACAAACACCTGGTAGAGGAAGTTGCTAAACAAACACCTGGTAGAGGAGACCAAGTGCTTTGCATGCCACTCTACACAGGTTTTTCAGTCTTCCACATCAGTGCCATACATGTGTTTTTGATATAAATTACTGAAAAGTATTCAGTTGTAAATACAACATAAATATGCATATGTGTATATAAAAAAGCTTTTGGAAAGCATTTGTTGTACTGAAGGTAGGTTCATTGTTTAACATGAGGAAATATGTTATTAATCACCTACTTAGCATTTTGTTGTTTAGCTTACATTTAACTTTCAGACCTCTTTGACAAGTCATGCTTTATTGTAACTGATCCATTTGTAACGAAAGGGTGTATTGATTTTTTTTATTTGCTTAACCTCCCCATGTCATGAGTAAAGGATCTGTGTACAGTGGGTGCTAATTGAGGTGTTATGTCCACCATGCACATTTCTCTACAAGAGCCCGTGCTGACTTATGCATTCCCAAGATCTCAAGATAGGACTATGTACAGACTCCACTTCACTTTACTTTTCTCAGCTGAGATAAGTAAGACAGCTTTGGCTGCTGAATCCTTTTTTTAAACTAGTGCTTCCAGGTTTTGCAGTCTAATCTTTGTCACCAGCAGTATACTAAGGCTAAAATGTCTGTGCCAGCAGTATACTAAGGCTAAAATGTCTGTGTCACTGGCTGTGATGTTGCATGCTTCTCTCTGATGATAGCTAGCAGATCAACAGAAATATGTTGTCACCTTAGGAATGAGTGCAGGACTACTGCTGGATATGGGTCTATACTGTCACATTTGTGCGAAATTATAAACTTGCATGCTTGACATGGTACATGGCCTTTGGAGAGTTAGAAAGAAAGCCGTTTTACAACTGCAGTGTGTGAGAACTGTGGTCTAGTAGTCAGCTGTTGTCCTTTGACTGTATGCAGAGGTGTTTGAATTTGAAATCGTGGCTAATACTTGCTGGGAACCTTAAGTCAGCAATAGTGAAATGGCTAGAAATATGAGGGAGAAATTTTTCACTGTTTGACTTGACAGCACTGGACACACATAACACAATTCCAGCTTCTGTAATGACCTCACGACCAGCTGCTGCCATCCACAGAGATTACTAGGCAAATAGTGAATGGAAGCAGAGCGCATTGACTTTCTTCTGTATCACACACGCTCACCATGCACACACCTATGGATAATTTATAGTCACCATTCCACCTACTTCATATCTTTAGGATGTGGGAGAGAACCGAAGTACCTGGTGAAAACCCATGTATGTGCATAGAAGACATGCAGATTGCGAGCAGAAGGCACCCTGCCATAATTTCTTAGAATTGTGTTTTACTGATCCCAGAAGCAAAATTTCTAAATGTCTCTACATGGCATTTTTTTATTCAGCAATACTAGAAATGTTGCCGAAAAGCAGTGTTTACGATTTTTGTACTTTTGTAAGGTGTTTTTAGCAGTGTGTGTATATATGTGTACATGCTTATGTGTACCTATGCGTTTGAAATTGGAGTTCTGCTCTCATTACCTGTAGGATTAAGACCCTAAAGATGTAGCCAGGCTTTGAGGGCCTTACCATGCTGCACAGCACTTGCCCATTCTTTACCCAGGAACTTCCTTATATGGGGGACCCTACACTGCATGCGTTCAGTTATGTTAGTAGTCCTCTCTAAAAACAGTCCCAAGCTTGTGCTTCAACTCGGTTTGTTGTGCAATCCTGAGTCATTTGTACTTTTGCCTCTCCCTTCTGTAGTATGTCTGCTTGCTCCCATTTTTTTCCTTCTTAAAGTTTTGTAGTTATCCCCCCCTCCCACCACCACTTCTGACTTGGACACATTTTTCTTTCCCCTTAGATTGCGATATATTTGTACACACACATATATACATATATAGTTTGTTTTCTCAATCAAGCAAACTTTTTCTTCCGTTTGTCTTGCTTCTCTTAGCATTCATAGTTATAACTGCTGTTGAATTTGCAGACATTGTGACATTTGTGTTCATTACTTAAGTGTGTGCTTATCACAGAATCTTTTGCCAGCGGTATTTCATTATGGACAAAGAGTATAAAGATTAAGATGTGCAAGTGTGGGGCCAAGATTCCCCCACTGGACAAGCACCCAAAAGTGTTTTAGGGGAGGTTGAAGTCTGGGAGCCTTGTGACATCTTTGCCTTTAAGGTTCATAGGTGTTTAGGCTAACTATCACAAGGGCCTTTTTTAAGCCTAGCCATGCATCCCAAATCTCTGACAAGTTCTGATACCCTTGATAAGTGTAAACATGGGCCTGGGAGATAAACCATTTGCAGGTTACCCATGTCCATTATAGACACAGGTGCCAAACCAGGGATGAATTTCCAGTTTCCCATCCAGTTGTCCAAGCTGCACTTGAATTGGGTTATGGAGGAACACTGCTTCACATGGATGGGGAGCCTGTTCCATACACAGGGTAGTCTCTGGGAGATATACCTATCTTTCTAGAACCTATTTATATCACAGGCAAGGTTTAAGTTTTTAGAATGGGTAATTCTGGTGCTGTTTGTTTTGTAGATTTGCAGGAGCTCCATCAGAGTGGGGTCTAACAGTGCCGTATATGATAGGCATAGATCTCCCATCAAAAGCTTGTAGGTAACAGAATGCAGGGATAGGGCCTTGAGGCGGTTTGCATAGGATATTTTAATTACGCCCTGCCTTCTTTTAGTGAGGGACCTCTGTGGACATTTCAATTATTTGATATGCCTGGTTAGGTCCATATCAAAAGGGGCACTGTACTCTATGATAGATCTGATGAATGCCAAATACAGTGAGAAAATGGTTTCATTGGACTTAGATGCCATACCTTTGTTTATAAGGTGTGCAACATAGAATTATTTTCTCACCACTGTAGACACATGATGATCAAAGGCTAGATTACTATCTGTGTGTGCCCCTAAGTCCCTAACTGCTGGGTCAACTCTAAGGGGTGTGTTATCAGTATGATAGTTACCAGGGATATTAAGGATAACTGGGTTAATGATAGAAGACCCCACTTGGAGCTGAAGTAATGTAATGTTCCAAAGGGGACTTGGCATATGAAGCATCTTAGACAATGGAAGGGCTACCAGGCAAGGTCACACTAAGGAAAAACATAATTCCAGACATCAGCCTTGGTTTGCATTTCTGACCTAACCATTCACTTTACTCAAAATTTGGCAGATAGTTCAGTTATTGTGGAAGGCATAGTTGTAGCTGTCAGAAGCCATAACTTGTTTCTCCTAATAGAGTTTGCAAGGGACACGATGGATAATTTCATATGGGCCCTTATGGTAGGACTCTGATTTTTGGACTGATGGTAAATGCCTAACTGCAGTAGCAAGAACAGGAGGGACAAGATCCTCAGAGCTGTTGCAGTTAAATTTCATTATCTACAGTGTTCCTAGTATAGGCCACAGTGAAGTCTGTAGCAGTTAAGATGTAGATATAGCCCATGGCAACAAAACACTTAAAGGATCTGGAAGAGGCTGTAGACGGGACAGCTTGCAGAATGGCTGACAACCCAGCGGATGCTGTTGTCTCTAGTGGTGGTGCCCCTAGTCTGCATTCTGAAGACTTGTGTAGTCATTCTGTCTCCTGTCATCATACTGCAGTTCATCTCAATTTCAGTTGTCCTGCATCCTGACAAGGTTGTGGCAAGAACAGAGGCTGTAAGCATCCTAACAAAAAATCAGAAAGAAAAATCAAGAGGTCCCACCTGAGTACCAAGACCTGGATTTGCATTTTAATGGTGGCCAGGAAGAAAAAAAAGACCTCATGCTCATGCTTCATTTGAGATGCCTTCTGCATGGGCATGAAGCAGTTTCTGTCCTTGTTTGAGGGAAAGGGAGTGAATGTTCATTTTTTTTTAACTTCCTAGAGTCTTACTTAACCTTTAGCAGAGATTCCCAGGACATTTCATTGTGTATCAGGCTTTCACATAGGAGGCAGTTATCTTCAACTTCATACTCTTTCCTTCAGTCTCTTCTCTATTCAAAGGGTGTTCACCAAATACATTGCCTTGGTAGCTATGCATTTATGGCTGCTGTGCATCAGGGTCTTTCTGTACCTTGACAGCTGACGTTTGGTAACCCCCATGATGGACAATCTGATCTCCACCAGGAACTGTTCATCTTTTGGGTTAACTGAACAGTGTGAAATCTCAGATGATCCTCATGCAGTCTGTCGCATTCACCATTTGTAGAATGGGCACACACTTTAAGTATTCCTTCTGCAAGAGAGAATTTCTCTGTATTCAGTTTATAGTTTCTCAGATTTTGCAGAAGCAGCATGTAACATGAGCTGTTTGTCTCAAGTTGTTGCTCAGGTTCATGGCATGTTCCATTCGTATGGTGCTTGGTTCACATTTTCACATGAGGGAGCTTCAGTTAATTTTCAACAGTACAGACCATCCCAGTGGCATAGGGACAGACAGTGCACGTCAGTGTTTTAGAAGTGGGTCATTCCTCTTGGCTTTACATCCATCTGCAGTTGTCATTTACTCCTACAGCATGGCAGTGGTATAATATGGAAACAAGTGGGGGAAACCCATTGCTTTCCCTTTTTCTGGGAAGTCATGGGGAGTTTGGGAGTGGGTCTTTTCATTCAGCCACTATCTCATAGCAAGCCACACAGTTTTGATTGGTCTGAGGCACCAGCAGGCAACCGCTGAACCTGGCCACTAGGAAGTTGGCTTGTCCTCAGGGGCGGCTCGTGATATCGGACTGCAGCCCTCCCACCTAGAAAAACACAAAAAAAAAAAAAAATCTTTAAAACTAAAAAACAAAACTGGGAAAAAAAAAAAAAAAAAAAAAAGCACGAGTCCCAACTCCTCTGCGCAGCATTTGAAGACTTCAGACTGCCTTTATCAGCAGTCCGGATAGAGAAACACAGGTACCCAGCAATCATTGCTGCAAGTGCACCCAGGAATCAGTGCAGTGATGACCGCACAAAAGAGGAGGTTCGGACTGCTTCGGCTGCAGGCAGACCCAATGAGGAGAGAGGTGAGCTGGAAGACCCAATGAGGACTGAGAGAGGTGAGCTGCTCTCGCAGGACATATTGCGTGGGCTGGATTGCTCCATTTCGCGGGCGGGTTTGATCACTGGCTGCATTCATTCAGGTGTGTGTGTGTGTGTGTGTGTGTGTGTGTGTGTGTGTGTGTGTGTGTGTGTGTGTGTGTGTGAAATGCCCCAGTTACTATATACTGGTGGCTAGAGAGAGCAAATGGTGGTGGATAGAGATACTCAGGTTTGAGCCCCGTACCTTGGATGCAGGTGGCAAGGACCTGCATTCCCTCTCCACCACCATTTCTAAAAAATTTGCAGATTTTTGCCTCATATTTGTTCTGTTCCTCATAAAATCTGTGGTTTCTGTATCTACATTTTTCCTTGCAAAGTCTGTAGTGTAGTGGTGCACTGGTAGCATTGCTGCCTAACAGCTACAAGTTCTCTGGTTTGATTCTTGGGGTGCCTTCTGTGTGAAAGTGTTCTAGCAGTTGTCTTAAGTTTATAACATGGATATTTGAAATTTGTCCCTATTTTTGGGACTGTATTCCCCCATTATTGGCTTTGTCCAGGTATTTTGTGCTAAGGTTGAGAGTTATCTATGGTGGGAAATGTATTCATTGAATGTTTGGGGGCTGTATCCCCCCCCCATTACTGGCTTTGTCCACATGTTTTTTGCTAAGAGGTTGAGAGCTATAGTGAGAACTGAATTCACTGAATATGTTTGGGGGCTGTATTCCCCCCATTATTGGCTTTGTTCAGGTGTTTTGTGCCAAGAGGTTGACAGCTATGCTGAGAACTGAATTCACTAAATGGTAGCCATTTAAGTTTGTCTTCCTCTCTTTTACAAAACAGCTGATTTGGTATAGTGGTATGTTTCTCTGACTGTTTTGCACAGGGTCCCCTGGGTTAAAGACGTGGCAGTGAAATGTATGGTGGTAACACAGCATTTTATTCTAGCACCTTTCCAACATTATACAAGCAATGTTTAAAATGTGTCCCTGGTTTTTCGGCTTTTGTCCCCCCCCCCCCCAATAAATTTCGGCTTTTTCCAGATTTTTTGTGCTGCAAAGTTCAGAGATACCACTGCGTGTCAAGTAGATTTTACAAGGAGCTGAGAGCTGCAGGGGAACAAAACTTTAGTGCTGCTTATTCTAAGTCTGCTTGCATTAATAGCACAACAGGTAGTGTACTTGCTTTTGATGCCGAAGGCTGTGGGTTCTACTCCCACAGTAGATAGATGCAATGCTGATACTGTACTGTGTTGTAAAGTGGGTGGATGCTGCAGTCCTTTTTGTCAAAGATACCTAGAGTAGTAACTATGAACCTGAATCTGTTATCAGTTTGCCATACAGTCCCTATTGCTATATTACTAGCTTATCATTTTTTTTAATGCATGCAACATAGGCAATTTATTCCTCAAGGGCAACAGGCACTTTATTTGTAGATGAATAAAAAGTGACCTATAAAGTTGTTTGCTAGCAGCAGCCTCTTCATTGTTACAGATTTCTTTAATGTGGAATTATTTAGATGACTTTTACTACTTTACAGTTTGTGCATATTTACTGATGACTGTAGAAAGTTGAGTAGACTTTTATGATGGAAATGTTCTGAATTGGGTAGTTTTGCCATTGGTGCATGTATTTTGTTTCATTGTTACTGGAAAAATGTTCAAATCAATACATTTAAAATGCCGTCTAACAACTGTACTGTATTGTACAAGGAATATAATTTAGTAAAATCAAGAAGGTGTAACAAAGAGCACATGTATGTTTCATGTGCAAGGGGCCTATGATTTGAAAACAGCCCAAAGTTAATCTTTATCTGCCACTGGCCAAATGTATTTTCTTTGAATGTGGGTTCCAGTGCTGTTTCATTGAATGTGAGTTTCAAGGGCAGAGAAGTTTTTAATGCTAAGCCTGTTTTCATTGTGAGACTGCGTTGCTTTGTTTAGCATATGTCTTCGTGTTTGTGCTGTAAAATGCAAAATAAAACTTTCAAATTAAATCCAAATCATCATATAAGTAAAGCAGTATGCACATTAGTGTTTATGGTAAATGGAGTGAAATAGCCAAGTAATGGATCATTGGAATGGCTGCAGGGGGGGCGGGGCTCCATTCGACCATGGTTTTGTGAGGGGGAAGGGTGGCAAACTCAAAGACAGCCCCAGCTGAACTATACCTCCCAACTGTCCAGATTTTCACAGAATGAATAGATTTTTGCTTCTTATTTTTGGTTTGTTCCTCATAATATTTGTGGTTTTCTCATTTAGAAATGAAGTCACTAAATAATGACACACTTGAGTTTCAGACTTCATAACCTTCAGAAAAATGCATGCTAAAGTAAGACCTGTTCTATCAACTGTCTCAGTTTATACAAGAGCAATTTTTAGTACCGTTTATATGTTCCCCCAATATATTTGGCCTTGTCCAGATTTATTGCATTAACAGGTTGAGAGGTACATGCAAATAAATTGCTTTATAGAATTAGGCATAGCCAAACCTCTCAACTGTCCCCGAATTTGGCTCAAAATGTTGCTCTTCCCCTAATAATCCCTCTGCAAAATAGCAATTTTGGAAGAAAACATGGAGGGTTTACAATTAAGAAATAACTGTAATAATCAGAGTTATAGGTTACTTTTATTTCAGAAATGCATGTAGATTATTTTATTTTGTCAGCTGCTCAAGTTAGCAGTACTGTTATTAAAAAAGTGTTCCTTCTTTGACAGGTTCCCAGCTGTATTGTGTGGCTATTTTATATTTTTGCATCACATTTTTGGTCCATTTTTCATAAAATTGTTTTTTTTTTGGCAAATTAGTGGCACATCATTAAAGACTGAAGTTAGAAAATAATGACAGACATTTGAGTTTCAGATTTCATATCCTTCAGAAAATTCATACCAATGCAAGACCTACTATTCTGTTATCTTTCTAAGTTTATAAGAGCAATATTTAAAAAATGTCCTTATTTTTGGGCCTTTGTCCCACTTCTATGTATGGCTTTGTTCTGAGGGTGAGAGGTATGACAAATGTGTCAGGGCCATCACAGTTAGCCAGAGACATTTCAAATTGTGACATACTTGTTGCACCCCACTCCCCCATGTAGTGACTCGATGTGTCCAAGCAAGGCAAGGAGCAGTTATGCAGTGTAAATGTGCAGGGTATCCCCCCATCCAAGGTAGAGTACTACAGTGGCTTTTCATCTGTTCTCGATTTTGCAGAATGGTCTGGTTTCTGTCATATTTTTGTACTGTTGATTTATGCTTATTACTCAGAAAGTGCCTGTTGCACTGTGTTTTAAGTAGCAATGCTTTAATGACCATCAGGTAAGCTTGTCTGAGATCATAACATGCAAGTAAGCTTTAATAAGCCTGCCAACATTGAAGCCTTTCTGTTGTTGCCATGCAGAGAATACTTAACTAGATAATGTATAAGCGTTTGATATTGAAATGCAGATGACAGTATTTGTAATAAAGGACAGGATTACATTATTTTAAGAAGCTCATTACACTTGTTGGAGACTTCCAGTGATCTCTGAGGGCTTTACCCGTAAACTAAACAGAATGCCATTCATGTGTGGTCCATAACCTGTACAGTAATCCTTTAAGCAATGTATCTTGAGCTTGTTTGCTTTTAATTTTTTACTTTGATCATGTTTTCCCCATGAAACAAGTAGATAGTTGTCAGGCAGCAGGTCTTTTTTGGATAATAAACATTTTTACAAGTGGGGGCATCACAGAGATTGCTACTTTCAGCATGTTACTTGGTACCTTAATAAAGCTGAATATAAATTATAATTAGAACTGCAGTGCAAGGAGAAGCGGTTTGAGTTGAGTGCTGCTTGTTTTTCTTATACTTGATTTTGACTGGCATTCCAGTAATGTATTTAAAAAGTAATTTATTTTTTCATGCCTCTCAACCTTTTTGTTTCCATCTAGATATTAAGTAAGCTGTCAAGCTGCCAATGCATTGAAATATTTTTATTCTTTTATACTTCATTTGTCTTGATTGGACTCTCATAATGAGGGTTTGGCACCCAGGGCAGCATATTTAATTAAAGTTTAGTTTTTGTGGTTTTGAGCATAGCTCCTCCCCTTTCTACTTGTCCGCACCCCGTTCCCATTGACCCCACCCATTCGGCTATCTCCTGCAGCCCCTCGTTGATTTGAAGTCACCAGCCGCCACTGCTTGTCCTATTATATGACTTGCCCATCTGTAGCCAGGACACTCTTCCAGTATTGGAAGCAGCCTTGAGGTGACATCTTTGCATTCTCAACAAGTACCATATTCAGAAACTTTTGTTCCCTTATTCCTCCCTTGGGAAGACACAATAGTTGGACTCATCCAGAACTGGCCATTTTGTCTTCTTTGCACTTTTCCCCATTTCTGCTTATAGCCAGGTTTCTGGGGAAGGCCAAGATGCAGCAAGCCTAAGTCTTTCTAATAGTTTCATTTTTGTCTTAGCAAGTGTAGTTATGCTCCTTTGACCTCACCTTCTTTCACTGCTGGAGTCCAACAAGGAGACACTGACCATTACTTTCTGTACCTAACTGCATGGTTTCTTCAGTTTTGGTGATGGCCAGGGACTATTTGTGTTTAGAAAGAGTGGTCCAGGTTCTCACTGTAGCACAACGATCCAGCACAAGGAAAATGAATGAAAGTTAAGTAGACTCATTTTTCCATTTAGGCCATGAGATGGGCTTTTAGATACATTTAGTGCTTTTGCTTCTGTGTTTGAGTACTTGCCGCAATGTTTTGATTTATTCTGAGGAATTTTTCCGTCAAAGTACATTATCAGCCATTTCAGATTTTCGTCAGTGAGACAACTTCTTGTCTCTGGTGTCTTTAGACGTCTGCAAAAGTTTTCTCAACAGTATCATTATTTTATGACCACCATTGTAGTATCCACCTTGGGACTTGCATGTCCTGGAATAGTCTGGGAGTAAAAAGAGTAGAAAGTAAAGTATTGTTTGTTATTTCATGAACAGAGTAAAGACTTAGCCTCTGTTTTGGCATTTAGAATTATTGTACTTTGATAGCAATAGACAGAATTTCACTTTTTTTAAATGGAGGCAAAAATTCATGCACTGTGCAGTTTAACATGAGGACTAAAAACAGTTTGCTCCTCCATAAAGTGATGTTTTCCAGCATTTTTTATTGCTTTGAGTAGTGAATACTGTTGGACAGTGTTTGCCCTTTAGATTGTTTACCTCTGTTTTGGTGGTTTGCTTTCACCATTGTATAGTATGAACTGGACTTGTGCTGCAGATATATTAGGCATATCTTTCAGTTATGTCTGGCAGCAGTCCATTTATTGTGGTGTTTTTATTTTACCAAGAGTGCATTTGCACTGATAATCATATGTATTCCTATCTATTTTCTGTAGCTGTTATTAAAGCTGTTGTATTTCACTTTTTCTTTGTAAAGTTCTTGGGGATTGGCACATAATTTTGCATTGGAATATAGTGGCTGTATCCAAGAGTCAAGACACGGGGGAAATCTCCAGTATGAGTGAGGAGGGGGTATGGGGTATGAAACAACTGTGACCTGAAACAGTTTCAGAAAAAGTAGGAATAAGTAATTACATCTGCAAATTACCATGGTGTAAGTGTAAAGGGAATGATTAGCAAGAAATAACATAATTAACTTCAGAGAACACTGCAAAAAGCACTGCCTTTTCTTGAAAGTTAGGTTTGACAGAGTGAATTAATGAATCCTGTACAAACCACAGCACCCAGATATCTTAAAGTAAAGCTATCCAATAGCACAAACCAGCGTGTACTATACCTTAACATTTAGTACTTGTCATATTGTTAGCCATTTTATTTTAAAGTAGTCTCGAGGCATATGTAGGTATAGTCTGCAGTAAATAAGAGTGTGTACAATACCTGCATAGAAATATTTCAAGCACGGCATTAATGCCCAGAATTCTAGCCTGCCAATATACCAAGACAGTTGTTACCATAAGTAGTGTCCAGACTGTTCTTAAAAAATATACGTGCTTTAATGTAATTTGGTAGTCTGTTCCATGCATCGTCTGTTGTCTCAGAGAACCAGTTAGTATGCCCGTCATTCCTATAGAATCTTCTACATAGGTTGTCTAATGCGCATCTTCTACTTTTTTGATAACTCCAAACATTCCCAGATGTAGTTATTTCTAAGTAAATGCTCTATATAATTGCATAAGATCTCCTCTTAAATATCTATACAAGACTTTATTTTAGTTTTTCACTGGATATTTTAGTTTTTCACTGGATGCCCTGGGTGTATTTCCGTTTTATTCTTTCCAGTTTACTCATGCTTCTTTTCTTATAAGGTTTCCATATTGTTATTCCATACTCCAGTTTGGGTTTAATGTAATGAACAACCAATGACGTTGTAATTTCTGATTTCCTAGATTTTATAAATCTTTTTATACAACCTATAGTTGTATAACTGTCATTAACCAGTTGGTTGATATGATTAGAAAAACTCATAGCTGGATCTACCCATATATCCAGGTCCTTAAATGAATCTACAGTTTCAATCACTGTGTGCTGTATTAAATATTCACCTTTCAATTTATGTCTCCCAAATCTGATGTGCTTAGTTTTTTATGTATTTATCAGAATATTACTCTCCTGTGTCCAAATAATCAAGTTAGTAAACTTCTTTTTCAGGCTTGCTTTATCTGTAATACATTAAATCAGTTTACGCACTCTCAAGACATTTGCATATAGACCGTAGAACACCTTAGGAGAAAAAGGCCTGAAAGATGTAATCTAAGCAAGTAAGAGTCTAGGACAGCCTGTGTGCCACCCTGACGGTAACCAAGGATTTCACATGTCCAGTTGCTATATAATACTTGCCATGTCCTATTTGTAAGCCATGCAACTAGCTATCCATCTTATCAACAGTACATCAATACCTAGTTGAAATAATTTATTGATAAGTGTTTTGTGTATGACCCTGTCATATGCTGAAGCTAAATCTATGTAAATTACATCACATTTTTTCATTCATAGCTGTTTATGTTGTTGTAGAACATCATGTTACAAGTGGTAATAGATCTATTTTTAACATATGCATGCTGATATATGATTTCAAGTCACAGCCTATCCAATTCTGACAATAACGTGTCCAATATTACCTTCTCCATTATTTTTCCACATGAAAGTACACGCAAGGGTCTATATGACTCTAGGTTTGTCCTACTTCCCTTTCCTCAAGACTGGAAATGTGTGCTTATTAAACCTGTCTTTAAGGGAGTCTCCCCGTATTTATATGACCTAGTAAATAATATAATGGTACTGTAAGTTCTTAGGTCATCATTACTAATTCCATCTCCCTCTTGTGCTTTGGATCCAGATTGTGCAATTCTTTTTCAATATAATCTAATTTGCTTCCGGTATCTGCGGTTACCTGTATGTCACTAAGAAGACTTATCATCCCCCTTTGTGGAGCCAAACTATTTTACATAAGATTTTGTAAATATATCTGTAATCTCTTGTATCTGAGAATAAATTTTAGAATCTACACACCTTATCAATTTGTATGTCTTTACTCCTTCCACATCTTGTGTCCATAAAGTTTTCATATTATGCTCAATATGTTTATATCAATTTTCTTCAAATTTTTCTTGATCATGTCTCACACTATGCTTAATTTATTTGTCCAGCTTGTTTGTCAGTTTTCAAAGTTGTAGTTCAACCTCTGTTCCATTTCTTCTTTTTTTTTTTTGTGTCTCACCTTAGTCTGGTATCTTGAACTGCGGTGGTGGTGCTGCGGTAGCGTTGTCGCCTCACAGTAAGATGTTATCCTGTTCGATTCCCAGCTAGAGCGTCTTCTGTGTGGAGACATGCGTGAAAGGGCGTACCTTCGTTGAAAGTTGTGCGTCAGGGCTGGCAACTCTGCACGTAAAAATCTAGTGCCAATCACAACAACAACCTTAGTCAGGTATCTTGTTCTTAAAATATATCCGCCTGATGTTGTGCACCTAGATCCTGATGTTAAACATTTTTATTTTTTTTGCACTCCGACAATTTCACTTTCAATACTTTCCACATTCCTTTTGCAGTTTTTCCACTGAACACATTCCTGAACATACACTGTGAGTAATTTCCTTACTAATGTTGAATCAGTATTATTCCAATCTGTTTCTAGTAAAAAGTCCCAAGCTAGTATTCTTCCCTCCTTTGTTTCATGCAAGAAATGTATGAATTACTCTGTCATTAGCACTTAAGTTTGATGGTCTGTACACTCCAACAATTGTTACATGTCCCAGGGTTGTCTTTATTGTCTTGGACATTCTGTCGTATTGATGTTATCATTTGAACATGTAACAATCACGGGTTTTATAACTATCTTTAATTCCTATCATAACACCTCCACCTGATTTTTTTTTGTTGTAATGTCTATTACAGTAAAAATATTTATACTCTGACAGAACTGGTTTCCAATCATTGCTCTTCTTCCATGTTCCACAAAGAACATCATCATCAATCTTGTGGAAATGTAGCAAATTTTCCAGTAAAAAAAAAAAAACAAACTTTAATTCTGCTAACATTAACAGCTATCACAGATGTATAACCAAGCCGGCATTCACCACAACAAATAACGAAAGAAAAGAAAGAAGCTTACGCCACTGCTATGTGAATCTTGGGAAACCAGCAACTAATAACTCCTTCAAAACAAATGTAGCCAAGGTACCATCCAAAAAAGCAGCAGTCTTAAAGTAATTCCACACTTTAATCCAACATAAAAACGTACACGAACAACATAAAAAGTTAAGCGCTTTCACCTGTATACATCACAGGCTTCATCAGAACTACCATACATTTTTGTTAGCTTCAGTTTAAATTACCTTTTTGGCGCCAAACAGTACTCACTAGTTTAAAGACACAATGTCACCAAAAGTTTCGAAAATTACATTACGTTGCTGTTGTCTCAAAAACTGTTCAATCAATGAACCCAAAATAATGAATAAAATGTGAAGTAGAATAAAATATATTAAAATATATAAATACAATAATTAAATGCATATCATATTACTAACTAAATATATGTATCAAATATTATAAATATACATAAAATATATAAATAAATACCACTACATATGTACTATAATATATGACTATATAATGTCAATATAAATATAAATAAAATAAATAAAAAGTATGAAATCGAACCATAAATTCATATACATATGTTAATAATATGTTAATAATATAAAACCTATTCACTACATTAAAAATAGAAAAATAAATAAATAAAAATATAGTTGATTAATTAAGTGTAAGTAAAGGTTTAATTGAAATATAATCATTCAGACCCGGAGTAGTAGAGGCATCCGTGAATATTTGCCACCACATTTCACGATAGGATAAAAACCCTTTCATATCACCTCCCCTAGGGTCTGATTTAATAATGTCTATAATGCCAAATGAAAAATGATGATCAGGGCCATATTGGTTAATATGTCTATACAATGCATTCTTTTCATCTGCCTTTCTAATACAATACATATGATCATACATGCGTTTGTTGAACTGCCTCTCAGTTTTCCCAATATAGAACGCTGAACATTTTGTACATAATGCAATGTAAACAACAAATTTCGTTTTACAATTTGCATGCCTAAATTTGATACAAGACCTAGAAATATTATCTAACCGCACCATTTCTGTGATGAGTGGTGAGGTTAGATAATATTTCTGGGTCTTGTATCAAATTTAGGCATGCAAATTGTAAAACGAAATTCCATGTCGTGGTGAAATGCACAGAGTAGCTTCTGCTCACTGTCATTCACAGTCGCACTTCTTTTTAACAGTAAAGATTAATAAATAATCACAAACCAAGGTACGATTGTTTAGATAACATTCACTGTTATGTTGAACTTAAGTCTGCAGTTCATCAGTTTCAACGATTTAAACCATATCAGATGTTCTTTGTGTTTCACTGTTGCAGTCATTACATTTGGGTTATCTGCTTGCAGTAGCCCTCAGTCAGCCTCATTAACAAAGTCTTGGGTCCTGCGCCGGTTGCTGTCCCTTCTTCCATGATGTCAGGTCATCAGGGGTATAAAACATGCAGTCGACGCCATTACATCAGTCTTTCTTGCCATGCGGTGCCCAAAGCAGAAGCAGTTCGCAAGTGCCGGTTGGCCAACTCCTGAAAGTTTTGTTTTCGAATTTCAGAACCGAAGTCTTCAACTAAAGCTAAGTACCCCGTTGGGGAAACTTTTTCTTGCTCCTTACCGATGGCAGTAAAAGTTAATAATTGCATTACTTGTGGAAAGCAAATGCCTCTCAAAGATTTTCATTCGTACTGTATTCCTTGCCTAGACCCTGACCACGACGTACCTTGCTGTCGGTTTTGTGCTTTTATTTAATCAGCGCACTATCCGTCGTCTGTATATTTTTGCCTCTAAATATTTTGGTTCTTGGTTTAATTATCCAGAAATGTCATTGGTTAGCCATCAGACTACCGGGATTCCGAAAAAACGCAAAGATAAAGACAGAGACAGGCCACCGAGGTCCAAAGCTGCTGACAACGCTTTTCCTACCTAAGCCAGTCACCAGTTCACTGGTACTCAGTGAGGCACTTTTGCAGCCCCTTATACCCGCTACTTCTGACTCACAGGCCTCTACTGAGACCCATTCAGAGTCCGGTATGCCGTGAGATGCTTCAGCTGTGGAACCTGTGGATGTCTCTACCTTGGATGGGTCCAGAGCCGCTGTGCAAACACCGGCTTCTGAGGGTGTATTCAGGCCTATGGACTTTCATATTAAACAGACGCCTCCTTCTTCATTTAGGCCAAAATCCCGAACCATGCCTAAGAAGCCAACGTCCAGGCCGCATGTTCAGGCCTCTATGCCTAAACAGCAAATGATAAGAATGGCTGAAGATCTTATAACTCTAATCAGGGGAAGCCAACCTCCCCCTTCTAAGAGACCTAGAACTGAAGTTGTTTATGAATCTTCTGACCAGGATTCTGATTTTTCTGATTCTTCTAATGATCTGGATTTGCCCTTATCTGCTTATGAGGATTCTGATGCAGAAGACTCTATTCCCTCTGCTTCCCCTCAAGAGGATTTTTCTTTTGGTGAGACCTTACATACTCTAAGGGAGCATTTCCACTGGGAAAGCCAGGATTTTTCTGATTCAAAAAGAGGCTTAGGGATTTCTTACCCCTGCCTCAGCATAGGCCTTTAGCTATACTTCCTGTACTAGACATTGTTGATGATGGCTTTTCAGAATCTAGTTTGGCCCCTGATTCTTTGCCTCCTGCTCCCAGAAAACCTGACCTATATTACAGGGTTCCTGATTCACTCAAGTTCTTTTTAAAAATCCTATTGCTCATCCAGAGACTATTTCACTGGGACCCAAGGGCATTAAGGCTTCTACTGCTAAAAATCCTACCCCCTCTAATAGAGACTCCAGGGCACCCGATAGATGGGGTAAGAAAGTTTACACTTCTGCAACCTTGGCCATTAGGGTTGTAAACTGCCAGTTTCATATGTTAAAGTATCAACAACATGTTATTGGATTGCTTAAGCAGAGAATTATGTTGATTCCTGACTGTACTGAAAAGAAAGAATTATAGGATTTAATGCATTCTGCTCAACAGGTTGGAAAACATACTTTGCAATGTGGTTTTGATTCATTAGAGGCCTCTTGCAGGGATGCTGTTACTGGGTCTGTGCTCAGAAGGCATGCTTGGCTTAAGGAGCAATCTTTGCCTGATCATGTTCAAGCCAAATTGTTGGATGCTCTCTTAAATCAGGACCGCCTATTTGGCAACAAGGCTGAGGAAGTTCTTAAAAAGATGGAAGATAAAGCTAAATCTTTGCAAACTGTTAAAAATTTCTTACACGTTCAGCCTCCTAGATTTAGTAGGCACTGGCCCTGTAAGAATTGGTCCTTTCCAGCCCCTTCCAGGTCTTCTCAAGCTAAACCCAGACATAGCAGAAACCCCAGGTTTTAGTCCCAAGGGACACACAAGACTAAGCAGTGGGGGGTTTCCACAACCAAATCTGGGAGTAGTAAGACTCCCCCTATGGGAAACTGTCTCAATGACTTGCTTTTAAAACTTTCAAGCACTTCCCAACTGAATGCTCCTTTAGGCGGAAATATTTGTCTGCTGGCCAAAAACTGGGAACTCATTACCCAGGACAAATGGGTTTTAAATATAGTGTCCCAAGGATGCAAATTTCACTTCCACACGTTACCAAGCGGGTGGCCAGACCTACCCCCAAATCAGTGGGCAGAGGCCCAAAATCAAGTACTCTCTCTCTCAGACATGAGGGCTACTCGGTTAGTACTGACTAACTATTATTCACAAATTTTCCTGTTTCACTTAAAACAGAATATTCCGAACTATAAACACCTTTATGTAACTCTCTATAAACTAATCTTTTTTCTTAATTTCTAACATTATCATTCCTGAGCACTACTTTCCATGTTTGATTCTTTAACTCACTTTTTAACGGTACTTTTTTTAAATTATGTATTGGTATTTGTAAATTTTTACAAATCAAAATATGTAAATTGTAAATTTTTGTTAATCTGATGATCCATCATTCTATATTAATGTTATTTTCTAATGGTTGTAAGATATGTCTCTGTGCTTTTTTTTCGAGGATGTTTTTAATATGTTTTTTTTTACTGGAGCTTTTCTCCTCTGGCCTCCACTGAAAATGGACATGTATCCAGTTGGATTAGCCCGGTCAACAAATGTAAAATAAAAATAAATAAATACCCGAAGAGGAAAAGGGACAAGGTTTCTATTCAAGACTTTTCCTGGTACCCAGAAAAGGCAATACATGGCGTCCTATCCTGGACCTTTCTACTCTAAACGCCTTTCTGGTGATTCCAAAATTCCAAATGCTGACTCTTCACCAGCTGCTTTCTATGCTAGGAAAAGATGCATGGTTGGCAACACTAGACTTGAAAGAAGCATACCTGCACATCCTTATCAGGGAGTCTTGCAGAAGATACCTACACTTCAAAGCAGGCTACAGGTACTATCCGTTCTCTGCACTGCCCTTTGGCTTATCTCTTGCGCCCAGGGTATTCACAAAGTGCTTAGCTCCAGTCATTGCATTTTGCAGGCAAAGAAATATTCAAATATACCCATACCTTTACGATTGTCTAATCCAGGCAGAAAGCCGGGACATTCTTTTGAATCATCTGGCCTTTGTTCAAAGAGTACTGACTTGTCTGGAGTTCACCATAAACGAAAAGAAATCACACCTGGTACCCTGTCAACAAATTATATTCCTGGGAGCAAGCTTGAATACAACTTCCCAGATGGCTTTCCTCATGCCAGAGAAACGGATTCATTTGACAACCTACTTCAAACAAGTGGCCACAAAAACCCAACTATCTGCAAGGCAATTACTGCAAGCCTTGGTATTTATGGCCTCCTGCATTCTTCTAATTCCATATGCAAGGCTGTATATGAGGAAACTACAATGGTATCTTAAAAGCCTATGGTGTCAACAATCCCAGAATCTAGAAGCAAGGATTCCTATCATACCTTGCGTACGCCTAGAGTTTCTTTGGTGGGCAGAGGCCTGCCCCCAAAACAGGGGACTACCATTCACATTACCCCCTGCCACCCAAATCTTAACAGATGCATCAGACTATGCATGGGGGGCTCACCTGGCAGGGAAGTAAGTCAAATGCACCTACACATAAACCAAAAGGAAATGTTAGCTGTACAGAATGCTCTGACAGCCTTCAAGGACCACATTCTTCCAGGACAACTAGTGGTAAAGACGGACAACACCACTGTCATGTGGTACATAAACAAGCAGGGGGGTACACATTCTTATCCCCTCTGCAAACTAGCCATGGCATTGTGGAACACAGCCTTGAGCTCCCAAGTGAATCTACAAGCTCAATTCCTGCCAGGAAAACTAAATACACTGGCAGACGGACTAAGCAGAAACCTCATGGACCCACACGAGTGGAAACTGGAACCAAGGATTTTCAACATGTTGACAAGCAAATGGGGGAGCACAGATATAGATCTGTTTGCCCCCCCCCAGAACCACCAACTGGACAAATTTTGACACAAGGATTCCCCACAAGCTAGATTGGAAAGTGGATGGCCTATCCTTCAGCTGGAAAAACCTATCAGTTTATGCCTTTCCTCCTCTGCCTCTGCTCCCCAAGGTACTACTAAATATCAAACAGGACAAGCCAAGGACGATTTTAATTGCACCAGACTGGCCTCGCCAACACTGGTGTACCCACTCTTGCGCAGTGTGTCATGCTTGGCTCCATGGCACCTGCCTCAGACTCCTTCCCTTTTGTCTCAGCAGGAGAACCACATTCTGCACCCTCAGCTGCAAACCCTGAACCTAGCAGCCTGGCTAATTACCTAATCTCTCCTTTACCATCCCTCAGTAAATCTGTGATGGATATCATTTTAGAGGCAAGGAAGCCTAGTACTAGAAAATCTTATGCTGCAAAATGGAAAAGATTTTGTGCCTGGAACCAATCTCAAGGAATGAACGCAGCAGTGCCCAATTTACCTCAAATACTACAATACTTGACTAAGATGCTTCATAAGGGCCTGTCCTTTTCCTTCATCAAAATTTATGCGTCAGCTATTTCAGCTCATTATAGCACAGAGCCTCCCCTCTTCTCTCACCCACTGCTCAAGCAGTTCCTGAGAAGGGCCAAAAATTTAAGGCCACCCAGAAGAGCTCCAACTCCAGCCTAGGATCATAACTTTGTCTTGGAGAAACTCACTCTTCCTCTTTTCGAGCCAGCTGCTACTGCAGATTTAAAATTTCTTTCCTGGAAAACAGCTTTCCTTCTAGCAATTACTTCTGCAAGGAGGGTATCTGAATTACAGGCCCTTATGGCGGTGGAACCTTTAATCATCTTTCATGCGGACAGGGTGTCCCTCAGAACCAATCCCTCCTTCATGCCTAAGGTGGTATCCAGTGTAGCTCTTAATCAGCCCATTCATTTGCCTACCTTCTTTCCTAACACACAGAACAAAGGGGAACAGATACTGCACTCTTTAGATGTGCACAGACAGCTTAGATTCTACTTGGACAGGACTAAACCTCAAAGGAAATCTGAACAAATGCTATTGGCATTTGCTGCAGGGGCAGAGGGGAAAGCTATTTCAAAACAAACCATTTCAAAATGGATAGGCCATTGCATTCATTTCTGCTATAAGCACCATGGAAAAACCTATCTCACAGGGCATCAGACCCCATTCAACCAGGGCTGCATCTACCTCTACAGCCTTTCTCAGGGGCGTCCCTACTAGGGGCATCCTAGAAGCTGCTACCTGGAGTTTTGTACATACTTTTACAAAGCATTATCATTTTCTCTAAATCCAGAGCTGGTTTTGCTACTGCAGTCTTGCAGGGCCTTATAGCTGGTCCTAATTCTATTTAAATTATTCCTCCCAACCTTTAGCTTTGGGAATCTACCCAAATGTAATGACTGCAACAGTGAAACACGAAGAACATAGTACAGATGTTCTTCATCTCACATTGCTGCAGTCATAACCTGTGGGTAGTCCGCTGTCCTCGGTCGGCCCGAATACCAAAGTATTAGGCTGGCGTCGGTCATGGTCGCTCAGATCTGACGTCAGTACGCCTAGGTACTAAAGCGCATGACCGACGTCATATCCCCAGTCTTTCTTGCCGCATGGTCCGAAGCAGAAGCAGCGTTTGCAAGTGCCGTTCGGCGTCCTGAAATTTTCGTATTCTGAGTTTCAGACCGAAAACCAAGTTGGGCTAAGTACCCGTTGAATATTTTTGTCTTTTCTTGCCTCAGTTAAATCCGGATGTCAGAAAAAGTGAATAATTGTATTTCTTGTGGGAAACAGATACCTCATAGGGATTACCACTCTCTCTGTATTCCTTGCTTGGGGCCTGAGCACGACGTAGTCGGGTGTCGCTTTTGTGCTAAATTTAATAAGCGCACCATTAAACGTAGGTTAGATTGTGCTAGGCTTGTCTTCGGTAAACGGTGTAATTACAGTATGCCGTCTGATCCTCCGCCCGCTACCGCTAAGAAGCGTAAGGAGAAATCGTTAAAATCCAAACAGGATGAGTCGTCCGTTCCGGATGCCGGTTCTTTAGAAACCACGGTGGATTCTGTGGATCCAGCTGAGGTTTCAGTTGAGTCTCAGGGGGAACCTTTAATTTTGCAAGATGTGGCCTCTCAGGAGTCGGGTCAGGCTGAGGGGGCCTCTCAGGTTGCTGTAATCCCTTCTTTACATAAGGTGGTTAGGCCTTCTCCCTCTGTCTCTAAGGTACCTTCCAAGGCCAGACCTGGTTTGTCTTCCTCTGGCGTCAGTCCTAGTTCTGCAGGTTCTGTACCTAAAAAACACATGCTTAAAATGGCAAAAGATTTGATTTCCTTGATCAAAGGTTCTATGCCCCCTCCAGATAAGAGGCCTAGGGTGGAGCCAGAGGTGGAAGGATTGGAACATTCTTCAGATTACTCAGAGTCTTCTGAAGACATTCAGGATTTTCCCCTTATTCTGATTCAGGCGCAGAGGATTCTAGTCCTTCTGCTTCCTCCAGAGGATTTTCTTTTTCAGAAACCCTGCATTCTATGAGGGAACATTTTAAATGGGAAGGTCAGGATTTCTCAGATTCCCGAAAGAGGCTTAGGGAATTCTTATTTTTACCACAACATAGACCCTTGGCTATACCTCCTGTTTTGGATGTGGTTCAGGATGTTTTCTCTGAGGCTTCCCTTAATCCAGACTCTTTGCCTCCTGCCCCGGTTAAGCCAGACAGGTATTACAGAGTGCCAGAGGCTCATAAATATTTGTATAAGAGCCCTAGGGCTGACCCAGAAACTATTAGCCAGGGACCTAAGGGTGTCAGGGCTTCTGTTGTAAAGAATCCAGTTCCTATGGATAAAGACTCTAGAGCTTTGGATAGGTGGGGTAAAAAGGTGTATACCTCTTCCACTCTTGCAATGAGGGCTTTGAATTGCCAGTTTCATATGCTGAAGTACCAGAATTTTCTCCTTAGTCAGTTGAAATCTAAGGTAGATGCTTTAGCAGAGGGCATAGAGTGTAAAGAATTACAGGATTTGGGAGTACTCTCACTTACTATGCTCAAAAAGCGTTTTGGTGTATTTGCTTTTTTATTGGAGGTGTATGGTTGTATTTAAAGATTTAATTGCTTCCCATTAGGGGGGCACCTGACATCAGGGGCAAGAAAAACTGATGTAATGGCATCGGCTGCATGTTTTATACCCCTGACTACCTGACGTCATGGAAGAAGGGACAGCAACCGACGCAGGACCCAAGACTTTGTTAATCAGGCTGACTGAGGGCTACTGCAAGCAGATAACCCAAATGTAATGACAGCAACAGTGAATACACTCTAACATCTACATTTATGGCAAGTGTACACAACTGTACTCTGTAATGTCACCTCCGTAGCGTGAAGCAGATGAAGCAAATTTGTTCAAAAAGGGCCTAACAAAGTTGTCTGTTTGTATGGTATTGTAAAGACGCAAGGCATAAAAATAAGAAAAGGATTGACATGTAGGATGTTAAACTGAGGAAGTGATACAATGTATTTCTAGGTCAATTCCTCCAGTATTCAATCTGTAAATATGACATAGAAGTAAATATAATGACACCTCAGATGCTCTACCTAAAGAATGAAAGCAGAATTCATTAAACATGTACAGTAAGTAGCTCACCAATGTGGCAGGCCAATGTCTGTAGTGGAGCAATCTCTATGCTTATATGTTGCTGGGATAAGCAAGGATCCGCTAAATGCTTGTTAGACGTGTAATAAAAGGGGAGTAGGGGTACCACACATTAGCAGAGATGTGACAATAGAATTAATCCATGTTGCAATAGATTGCTACAGTTTCTAGTCAGGATATAATTAATTGGAGCTATTGTGATATAAAATGCCGATACGACAGGTCATGTTGAACATGTGCTGCAGTGAGAGCCCTGTGGGAGCACGTCAGCCTGACGGCCATTTTTTCATATGCTGGTAGGTTGAGGGGATATTGCTGAAACAACTGAAGAGTGACAGTGGAGTCTTCCTTTTTGCCGACTGTTGTATGTGACCATGGAGAACGTGTATATATAAGCTTATGAATGTTCCTGACATGGAGTCAACCGAAAGTATTTTTAGCATAATGGTTGTTGTTTATATCAACAGGATTCCAGTTCTGATCAGCCTAAAAAGAGAATAGGTGTGTGATGCCAATGTGTGAAATATAATACAGTAAGAGATGAATAAGCACAAGCGTAATACAACTGCTTATCCAGTAGCTGTCTTGACTTGTTAGTTATATCCAAGCTAAGCATTTAAAACATGTAGGTAGTGAAATGTTCATGGAGGAATAAACATAAATTCTAGAGGACCACTAGAGTGAGCACTGTAGAGTTAACAGAGTAGTAACATTTTAAAATCTTTATGAACTAGATCTGACAAGTTATATAGCAAAAATGCCGGTAAAGCTGAGCAGCACCTTAGAAATCAGAATGCCAGATACTGCATCAAGATGGGTAGGGTGTCTTTTTCATCTGCTTACAAATCAGAAGTGTGATTTCTTCATCTAGGTATGTAGGTCATCTTTCAGTCGTATTTAGATTTAGTTCATTTGTCTCAGTTGAGGGGCTGACACAAGTGGTTGTATCAATATGTTTGCCCAGGTGATGGCAAGTAGCAGACCAGAGAATCTTGGGTCACTGTGGGGATGACATTTCCTCGTGGATCTTTTATTGAAATATTAAGACTGAAAAGTTTTTATTTACTATCAAAGGGCATTACTGTAGATTTGCTGTAGTTGATAACAAAATCCTTTGCTTTCATCCAGTTTCAAATTAGGCTGAAGTCATTTTGTGGCATAAAGAGAGAGGAATTTGCTACATGACTTTGAGCTAAGGGTAGTGACATGGACAGTATACAGTATGCAGTTGATTGGTGGGAGATCATTGGGGAGGTTATCTTATAAACCAAGAATAAAAAGATTCCCAGAACTGATCTGTGTGGGATTCCTACTTAATGTACGTATTTTGATACGTTTTTGCATTCCTTTTTTTTTGCTGTAATTAAAAGGTCAGGATGTTATGTAGTCCAATCTCGCCTACATTCTTACCCGTGGGTTCGGAGCCGAATGTCAGCTCCGACTCTGCCAAAACTTTTCTAGCTCGAAGTCTTTCTATTGGCTGGGCTAAGATGGTATCCCATGCTGCACTGCTCTATATCCCCAGATCTCGTTTGCCGCTCATGTAGCTTGGACGTGGTGTCGCTCTTGGCTGTGGCTAAGTACCCTTTTTTCTTCATTATTAGAGAATTGGTTGCAAACAAAAAGCTATTTTAATAGCTATTGTCTGTTCTGGTCTTGTATGGTGAAAAAGTTTGTGTTTGATCGTTTTTTCTGTGGTATCCCACTAGCTGTTCCAACAGGCTAGGCCCGTTTCAGTTAGAGGACCTAGTCTGTCCCTTGCTTCCTTGTGTTATTTCTTTTTACAGGTCTAAAACTTTTTAAATTAGAGGTTTTAGTCTTCCCCTCCTGTGTTGTGCCAAAGGGATCGTTTTAGCTAGAGATCTTGAGGTTCTCATGTGTGGTAGTGTTTTTCCCGCCTTGTGTGTTGGTGCTGTTGTCAGTTATTGTTGTCTTTGGTGCTTTGTTGTCGCTAACTATGTCCAAAGATTCTGAAGAGCACAAGCCCTCGGGCTTCAAGAAGTGCTCTAGGTGCAGCTATAAGATGTCCATTACCGACGGACATTCTGTCTGTGTGTATTGTCTGGGAGCAATCAGTCTCCAGGAGTCATGCAGTTTCTGTCATGCGTTTAGTCCGAGAGTTCTTCAGGAACGGAAGAATAAGTTTATTTTGAAGGGACTTCTGAAACCCTCCTTCGAGGAGGGTCTGGAAACTGCTTCCAGCTCCAAGACAAAATCTTCGAAATCTAAAAAGAGATCTCTGGCTCCATCAGTCTCCTCGGAGCCACCGGAGAAAATAGCAAAGTCTGCTTCAACATCCTCTGCTCCATTGTCCTTGGGGCCGCAGGAAGCGTCTGTGGTTATGGAACCGGCATCGGCTCCAATCATTTTGGAACCTATTCGGAGCCGATCGCCTAGCATTAGGCTTGCATCACCTCCTCGCAGGTCCCCTTCGGAGAGGAGGTCTCGATCTCCCTCTCTATCCTCCATATCCTCCAGAACCTTATCAGCTGTGGACGTTGATAGAGTGGTGCAGAGACTCCTTCAGTCACTGGTTTTGGCAAAATTGTTCTCGGCTCCGAAACCCATCCTTCAACCTGCTTCGATACTTCCTCCTCCGAGCATATCTCAGCCGGAGTGCTCGGCTCCGTGTGATGTCCCTAGGTGGGTTCCGACAGCCCCTCCTGGTTTATCGGTGCCGACGTCAGCTCAGACCCAGTCGGTGCCGTTCACAGGATTCAGGACTCAGGATTCTTTGGTCGGACCCGAGGGAGAGGCTTTGGGACATCTATCTGTTCCTAGTCTCCCTCTCTGTGCTTCGGCGCGGGGAAGTCTGACTCCTGTTGTGGTTTTGGAGGCTGGTCGCTCCTCGGATTCAGGGGAACCGGCCTTCGAGGCCATGTGGAGTGCGCTGGCCAGGTAGTCAGCAGCATCATGCGGGTCACTCACTCTGTCCCCTACTACACTGGTGCAGGTCTCTGATCGCCATCTATCTCTAGACAGCAGAGCCCCAAGGCCTCAGGGTATCCCCATGAGTGGTCCCCACATTTCTGAGGGCCCCTCAGAGTCCTTGCCTGAGGAGCCACCCAGAAAGATGATTTGCAAGAGGAAGCACATGGATTCCCAGGATGAGTCTCTCACATCAGACACCGACCTCGAGGAATCGGAGGGGTCCCCCAAGTCATCCTCTGAGGATGCTTCTTTCTCTGACATCCTAGAGATTTTGAAACAAAGAAATGACTGGCCATCCAAATCCCCCTCCGAGGAGGAGTCGGTTTTCCTGAAGGCCTTTGGTGCTCAGCCCTCTGCCTCCTGGGAATCTCCACCCTTCGAGCTTCTGGATTTGGTCTGTCGAAGGGTGTGGGAGACCCCTGACTCTGTGGAGCCAGTCCCCAGGAGATGCAGTAAATTTTTGTCTGCTCCCCCTGGTAAGGAATTTCTGTCCAAGGGAGTCCCTGTGGATGCCATGGTGGTGGCAGCGGCCACTCAGAAGGAATTAGCCGAGACTTCTTCCACCGTCCATCCTCCTATCAAGGAGTCTAGGACCATGGGCCGGTACGGGAAGCGTACCCTTTCTTCAGCGACCTTTACCTTACGGTCACTGAATTATTTATCTCACTTTACACGGCTCCAGAGAGATCTCCTCAATTAGCTTGGAAATACTCTCACGGGTAACGTTTCTGTGGCTGTGACCCAGACGGTTAACTCTCAGATGTCTACCCTCAATTCCATCGTTAACTCCTCCATGAGGCTGATCTCATATGCAGCCGATGGAGAGAGTAGGGCAGCGAGTTCAGGAGTTGCTCTTAGGAGACAGGCCTGAATGCACCTTTGTCATTTCGCGGAGGCCTTCAAGTCTTCATTCACCGACGCCCCTTTCGATGGTTCCTCCGGAACCAAGGTGAAAGACACCCTCACCAGGTGCGAGCAGGAGGGAAAAACTCTGTCTGCTGTAGGAGTCCGATTTTCCCTTCCCTCTAGGCCTTATCCCAAGGCCCAGAGGGGTGGCAAAATGTGGTTAAAAAAATCAGAGGTTTTTTCCTGGTGCACAAGGTGAGCCCCCCTCCAGAGGCAGAGGAGGGGGTGGTTATTCAGGGAGACACCGCCCTAGAGGCAGAGGAGGCCCCCACAACGCGGGAGACAGTGATTCCTTTCGTGGTTCTCCCTACCGCCGCTCCTGATGGGAGGCCCGACTGTGCGTTTCCGGAGCCAGTCGGGGGTCGAATCTAGTTATACCCGGAGGCCTGGCAACACATCACCCAGGACCAATAGGTTCTACGAATAATTTCTGGAGGATATGTCATCCCCTTCTCGTCAGATCCCCCTCCAATCAAGAAATCCCAGATGTTCCACCCAGTCAAAGGGATTACGCAGCTTCAGAAGTTTCAAAGCTGCTAGAAAAGGGAGCCATTCAACATGTCCCCTCAGACCAGATCAGATTAGGGACTTACTCAAAATTCTTTTTGGTGCCGAAAAGGACAGGGGACCGGAGACCCATATTAGATCTCAGCCAATTGAACACCCACGTGCAAAAGTCCAAGTTCCGAATGGTCACATTGCAGTCTATTCTCCCATTGTTGGGAAAAGAAGTGTAGATGTGCTCCATCGACCTCAAGGATGCTTACTACCACATCAAGATGGACATGGCATCCAGAAGTCACCTACGTGTCCGGCTGGGGGCCAGTCATTTTCATTTTCGAGCCCTGTCCTTTGGTCTCACCACAGCCTCCAGGGTGTTTACCAAATGCATGGCAGTGGTGACTGCTCACTTGAGACGTCAGGGATTCCAAGTGTTTCCATATCTGGACGACTGGCTTCTTACTGCCACCACCAGGCATCTACTAATTCAGACCAGGAATGCTGCTATAAACCTATGTCAACAGCTGGGCATCACATTGAACTGGGAAAAATCTGCCTTGTTGCCCTCACATCGTGTCACTTTTTTATAGGCGCAGAAGTAGACACCACCCTCATGCGGGCATTTCTACCACAGGAAAGAATCAGAGTCCTACAACAACAAGTTCATGCCTTGCTTCCCCTGAGAAGAGCGAAGGCAAGATAGGTCCTCCAACTATTAGGGACAATGGCTGCAAAGATTGTTAGTCCCTCTGGCAAGGTTACATATGAGACTCCTTCAGTGGCTACTTTTTGCCCAGTGGTCTCTCCAACGTCTTCCACTTTCTTACCCTATTCTACTCACAGACAGGTGCAAACAGGATCTCAGTTGGTGGCTTCGCACCGACAACCTGAATGCAGGAAAGCCCTTCGTTCCTGCATCCCCGATTGCCACGGTGACCACTGATGCCTCCCAGATGGGGTGGGGGGGCATTATCTAGGCAGGACAGTCCAAGGCACGTGGCAAGAGCACGAGATGCATCTGCATATCAATGTCCTGGAGATGAGAGCTGTTTTACTAGCGTTGCAAGCACTTCAGAGCTTTCTTCCTCTCGGGACTATTGCAATCCACTCAGACAGTGTCAGTGGTGTGGTATCTGAACAAGCAGGGAGGAACCAAGTCCTATCCCCTTTGCAGAGAGGCCATGCGAGTGTGGCAGTGGGCAGCGTCTTCCCAACATTTTCTGTTGGTAATGCACATTCCGGGGAAGTCCAATGTGATCGCAGACAGGCTAAGCAGAGCTATTCTGATGCCTTACGAGTGGTTCCTGAACTGTCAAGTTGCGGAACAGATCTTTTGCAGGTGCGGTCAGCCTTACTGCAACCTCTTTGCCAGCCCCCTCAGTGCCAAATGCAGCAGCTACTTCACATTGATCCCCCCTTAGGGGGAGTCACCCAGGGACACTCTAGTCCATGATTGGCCCTCTGGTCTACTATATGCCTTCCCTCCGGTTCCCTTGCTGTCAAAGGTTATTCAGAAAGTGCAAGCTTTGGGAAGCAGAATGATTCTGATTGCTCCACACTGGCCTCGTCAAATTTGGTTCCCCTTTCTCCATCCCTATCTCATGGACGCTCCTTGGATTCTGGAGCCACAACCAGACTTACTGACACACATGTCAGGGCAGCTCCATCCCTCTCTTCGGATCCTCCAGTTGACAACTCTAGCTACTCCACTTCCGTTACTAGTTAGGCTTCATAATTTTTCACCGGAGGTGGTTCATATTTTATCTTCCTCTCATAAGCCCTCCACCAGGAAGATTTACTACAGTAAATGGAAGAGGTTTTCAATCTGGGCTCCTACCCAAAAGATTGACCCTTACACGGCTCCAATTTCATGTGTACTGGAGTTCTTGTCGATGCTGGTTAACCAGGGTTTTTGCGGCCGCAACCATTAAAGTCCAGTTGGTGGCGATTTCTACCTTTCATGTCGCAAATGAACCTAGTCTGATAGCTCATAGACTCTGTAAGGCTTTTCTGAAGGGTACTCTGTTATTTTGTCCTCCGGTATCGGAACCTGTCATGCCTTGGGATTTAAACTTTGTTCTACAGGCTCTTACTTAATCCCCCTTTGAGCCTGCAGCCACTTGCGATTTAAAATTCTTAACTTGGAAGACTATCTTTTTAGTAGCCATCACGTCAGCCAGACGCGTTTCAGAGCTTCAAGCCTTCTCAATCAAACCCCTTTATTTGATTTTTGATAAGGACAGGGTTTCTCTCAGACCCAACCCTTCCTTTCTTCCCAAACTGGCGTCAATCAGTAACCTTAATCAAGCTATTGAGTTGCCAGTATTTTTTCCCCAGTTCTCAAACAAGGCAGAATTTAAATTTCATCAGTTGGATGTACACAGACAATTACATTTTTGTCTGCACAGAACCAAAGACCTCAGAAAATCTGATCAGTTGTTGGTTTCCTTTTCGGAAAACAGAATTGGGTCTCCTGTCTCCAAAGTCACGCTGTCCAGGTGGATCTCCAGTTGCATTTCTTTCATTTATTGCTCAGGGGGTAAAGATTTACCATTCCCGGTGAAGGCTCACTCTACTTGGTCTGTATCTACATCTACAGCCTATCAGGCCAGATTGTCTATGGATGATATTTGTGCTGCGGCTACTTGGGCATCTCCTCACACCTTTGTTACTCATTACAAGTTGGATGTGGTATCCAGGGGCAGGTCTTTCTTTGGTTCCACAGTGCTCAAGAGTATTTTCCACTGAGCCTCCCAGGATTTAGGTGCTAGGGACACTATCCCACGAGTAAGAATGTAGGTGAGATTGGACTACATAACATCAAGAAGTTATGTACTGACCATAACGTTCGATGTATGTAGTCCATCTCTCCTCACATTCTTACTTACCTCCCCCCTTCCCCCTTCCTGGGGGATCTGGAGGTTAGGTCTGGTTTCAGAGCTCCCTTCATTCTTGGTTTGTTCTTCCTTTCCTTGGGTGTTGTTATGCATGTAGTATGAGTGCTGGTGTTCGCAGCAAACTAGATCTGGGGATGTAGAGCAGTGCAGCATGGGATACCATCTTAGCCCAGTCAGTAGAACGACTTCGAGCTAGAAAAGTTTTGGCCTAGTCAGAGCCGACATTCGGCTCCGAACCCACGGGTAAGAATGTGAGGCGAGATGGACTACATACATCGAACGTTACTGTGAGTACATAATTTCTTGTTTCCATGAGTTTCGCACCTGTACTCCTGTTGTGTGCAAGCTGTCAGTGGAGGTGCATATGCAAAATGGCAATGTGTTTTGTGTCCCTTGTTGAAGTCACTGTTGTTTAGTGACCTCCAGGAGGAAGAAAAACGTAGCTGGTATCTTTGCAGCAAGTGTAATAACTCAGTAGGCTCAGGGGAAGTATCCCCAGCTAAGACCAACATCCCAGAGAGTTGGACAGTGAGTAGAGTTTTACTGAGACGAGAACTTCCTTTGTAATTCTTACTATTAAAGCACCCTAGGAGGAAACGAACGAACTAATCATCATAACAGATTAACCAGCATGTACTACTAACGCAAACCTGATTACATAGAGAGATTAAGTAAGGCAGTTACAGTAATAACCTCATACAATTTCAGAAATGTACTAACCCAAACCTCTCAACTGTCCAGATTTTTGCCTCATATTTTTGGTTCATTTCTCCCAAAATTTGTGGGTATGTGGCAAATCACTGGCTAATCATTTTGGACTGAAGTGAGTAAATAATGGCAGACATTTGAGTTTCTGACTCTTTATCCTTCAGAAAATTCATGCTAATGGAAAACCTGCATTTCTGTCAACTTTCTAAATCTATTAGAGCAATATTTAAAAAGTGTCCCTGTTTTTCGGACTTTGTTCCCCCATTACTTTTGACTTTATCCAGATTTCTTGCTCAAAGAGTTTGAGACGTATGACTAACACTGACTTAAAAATATTCCTTTTGAAAGAAGTCACAGCGAGAGGTTGGCCAGAAGCAAAAAAAAAAAAAGTGCAGTTCTGCTCTTTCACACTCAGATTAGTTCACCCCTTCCGTAATGTTCTAGGCTGACAATTATTGGCTGTATCTACCCAGTTAAAGAAATGTTGAAGAGATTACTACACCAACATGTGACTTTGAGTCAAGTCCAAGGCAAGAGCAGGAGATGATATAAATTATTAGGGCTATCCGAGCATATGATGATGTGTAATACAGTGATTTGTATAACATATGCTATAACATGATGAACAATGAAGAAATGCTTACTGACGAGTTACATAGTTGACCTGACAGTGCAGAAAACTCTCGTCCATGGAGTAGAGTGAGTCAAGGTTACATATGATCTGATGTTGACCAGCATCTCAGATTCTGGAGCCCTGAAGCTCTGCCTCCTCTACCCGTAATCCACTGTCCTCACTGAATCTCCTCCGATTTCATTTGCTGTGTGTGTGTGTGTGTGTGTGTGTGTGTGTGTGTGTGTGTGTGTGTGTGTGTGTGTGTGTGTGTGGAGACCACAATAAATTTCAAAACTTTTCCCACCATTAATGTGACCCATAACGTGTACAATTCAGTTGAAAAACACATCTTTTAGGGGGAAAATATAAAAAATAAAAAACTTACAATAAGCTGGTTGCATAAGTGTGCACAGCCTTAAACTAACATTTTGTTGAAGCACCTTTTGATTTAATTACAGCATTCAGTCTTCTTGGGTACACACCTGCCATCAATTAAAGAGACTGTGATTAACCCCAAATAAAGTTCAGCTGTCCTAGTAGGATTTTCTTGACATTTGCTCAGTTGCCTTATTTCCATACCAAGCTCGGCCACATACCTTTTCTGTAGTCCTACACATGCTGCCATTCTTGTTCAACTCCACCTATTTCTTCCTCTTCTTGGGGTGCTAGAGCCCTGAGTAATTCCTTGCACTGTTGTACTTTCTCTCCAGTCAACTTCCATGTCTTCAGCTTTGTCTCTGTTGATCTTACAGCCTTCTCTGACCACAACTAGTGGTTTATTTTGTGGGCCAACTGTTTCACTGGGGATGACTTGGCAATCATGGATTCTACCCCAGTGCCTTTTCCTTACTTGGAGGAAGTCTACCCGAGTTGCATGTTGGCTGCTCTTGTATGTGATCTTGTGACTCTCTCTTTCTGAGCCATGTGTTTGCTACTATCAAGCCATTTGCCAGATGGAAGTCTAGAATGGCTTCTCCTTTATTCGTCTTGTTAAACCCGTGTGGACCCAGCAGTCCTCCTATCCTGTTCTGTCTGTCCCAATATGTGCATTTGAGTCGCTCATTATCCACACCAGTTCTTGTTGTCCTGCTTTATCTAGTATGTTCTGTAACTGCTGTCTGAATGCACTCTTTTCCTCGCTATCACAGCCCTGCTGTGAGGCATAGGCTGAGATTATGAATACTGCCCTATCATTACACTGGATTCTGATTGCCATGAGTCTGTTATTAATTCTGATGATATCCCTCACTGCCTTCTGAAGCCTTTCTCTTGCCACAATTCCTACACCATTTCTAGCCTGTCCTCCTCCTGAGTAGCAGAGCCTGGATCCCAAGCCAAGTTGCTTTGCTGCACTGCCCTTCCATCTCATCTGTTGGATACATAGGATGTTAAGCCTCATATGTATCATCATGTTATCCACTTCCAGGCTGTGTCCTCTCAGTGAACCTACATTAAGTGTAGCAATTCTCAGTTCACGTTTGGCAGGTTGGTTGGTTTTACATCCAGCTTTCGCTCAATAGAGCAGTCCCAGGTAACTAGTAATCCTTCCTACAGCTAGACATCGGATGGCCAGTAGCTTATTGACCCAGTGCTGCTGGGCTTTATGGTGGACACACACTGGCCAGTAGGGGCACGTATACCCCTCCCACTGTTAGCAAGGGTCCCTGGCATAGGTTAGAGTAGGCCAGGTCCTCAACCCACCCATGCCCATTTTGGTGACATTAGTCAACATGACTGAATCACCTAGAGCAATATTTTACAATGTCAAATGGCTAGCCCTGCCACGATGCGCAGTCTGTGATCCATGTTCTCCTATCTTGAGGATACTGCGCACCACAGTAAATGCCCAAAGCTGTTGGTCTGTGCAACTCTTCCCCCTTTAGGTCACCATGTAGAGTCTGTGCTGTTGCCCACAGCTCCATTCATTGGTGAGTTTGAGATGGAGACACTCAGCATGTTTTTTGGATGTGGGAGAAACCCCACGGAGATGAGGAGAATGTGCAGACTCCAAACAGGCATTGGTCGGAGGTAAGGATTGAACCTTGTACCTTGTGCATGGGAGGTGAAGACCTTAACTATTATGCCAACTGGTCTATCTACTTAGTACTGTTACTACTGTAATCACTTAGTGTAGCTGTTTCAATGATCACTGCTATTTTTGTGCACTTTTCATGGACTGCTAGATCTAGTTTTCTTGCAGCTACTTTTTGAACTGTTGGTAATGGGTGATCCCATGTGATATAAACTTCATCATTCTCTATAATACTTTATGGTTCAGGTTTCCAATGCTTCTCAGCTACTTCACTATTGTATTGTTTGCATAATCCCCTGTGCAACAGTCTTGCCGCATTATTATGCCTTTGAGTATACAGGTCTTCTACCATTAGTGTATCACACCCAGCAACAAGATATTCAAGTGTTTCCAGTTCTGTTTTACAGAACTTGAATTTGTCTGTTTTGCCAATATTTTCAATGGGCTTTGTAAATTAACTTGTATGTAGTATACTGTCTTGGGCCTCCAATATTAACCTTTCACCTTCTGGTTTAGATTCATCTCTCCTTAACCATTCCTACATCAGACCCTGATTAATATGAGGCTGCTCAAGAGTTTCCTGTACTTGTGACTGTAGTTTGTACTTTTTCCACATTCTTGCCTTTTCATCTGATCCTTCTCTTTATATCCTTTTATTTATTTATTTATTTTTTGGCACATTCAGTTGCTTCCTGATTTTTGTCAGCTTCTGGTTTGATTCCTCCTTGACACGAACATGCTTCTTCTAAGCTAATCAGAGGAAGTCATCTTAGAGTTGTTCTCCTCATGTTTGAAAACTTTCACTGTGTTTGGATCTGATGAAGTCAGCAGATATGTAAGCAGTTGTACAATTGCAGATCTATACACATGGTGAGTTGCTTTTACCACGTTTTTATCTGTTCCATCTTCTATACTCTGACAGTGACACTTTTTAATTGCTTTATATATAGTTTTCTCTGTTCGATACTTCCATGATGTTATTTGATTTTCTTCCCTTCCTTTCCCTTATTGCCCTGTGTTTTTGTGGTAAGACTTTATCTATTATTAATGTATCTGCACAGTAATATATCTTATTTACTTCTGTTGTATGAATGCATTTCTGTTAGTAATCTTGAATATTTTATTCATTTGTTTTATCAGATGTGGACATTTTGAGATTGATCATAAAACTACAGATTTGAGTATTGCATTATTTGCACTGTCTGAACACAAAACTCTGGTTAATGTAAAAGTGTCATGCTTAAGTTAAGGATAATTTAAGATTAATAATGTACAGTAATGCCAGGTATCTCAGTATTTATAAAATGTATAACTCGAAAAAAGTGCAGATGCATACATAATTGGCTGTATATTTTTGAGTATTGGTGAACTCACAGACAAGAAATGTATCTTGTGGTATACCTCTTTTGAGAAAGTAAGCACAGTAAATGCTTTTATGCGGTTTGTTATGAATCCATGTTATAGCCATTTTGTGGAGCATCCTATCGGAGGTTATAGCTGTTATTGCCATGTTTATGCTCCCATATGACAGGCACCTCATGGAGATCCTGAAGGAGTATTTGAGCTGTGTGTTCCCAGCATAGAGACTTTCCCAAAATCTGATTCTCTCTGTAGCCTGTGGAGGTCCCTCCTCAGCTGATGGATCCATTCAGAGAATCTCGTTACAGACCCTTCCTTCACTTTGTATAGTCCAGAAGCTATCATCACAACTGATGAATTTGCCCTTAGGTGGGTTGGTGATGGAGACCTTGGAGAAGGAATATGGCCCAATAAGCACTGATTCCATTGGCGTCTTTTGTGTACTTCTTGGTATTCTGGTGATTGGATGAATTTATTCTGCTGTCACTTCTATACAATGTAAATTCAGAAAAAGCCTGGACCCCTGTCCAGTCAGTCTCCGTGGTTTTTATGAGCCACCTTCTCCAAGAGCAAGCATTTGCCTTGCAGACAGATTGTGTTGCACCTACTGATGTCTCACAAATGGCAGTAACAAATAGACATTTCCAGAAGTTTAGCAAGCCGGTCTGCAACATTTTTGCATGTCCTGATCCTTGCAATTTGCCCTCTCAACCATCTCTGCTTAACATAGAAGGCCATGTCAAACCCAAAGCTGTTGGACATGCTACACTTAAAGAAATCCCAATCCCTCAGAGCCACACGCTCCAGAGATCTAAACCTTGTTGTTACAATAAACAAAACATGCTGGAGGGATAGGTTCCTGACCCAGAGACTCCCCAGTCTCTGGAATAGATTGCCCATACATGTCAAGCAGAGTGCCTCTTTGGCCCTCTTCAAAAGGAACCTTGACGATTGGATGGGAGAAAGGAACTTCACCCCAGGGATCATGTCAGTCGCCCTGATAGACAGGGGTCCAGGGAAGTAAATAGTGTGGGAAGAAATAGCCAGGGAATTGTTATGGCTAGGCTTGTATAGGTCCTAGGGCTGATAGCCTAGTACCAACCTATGAGCTGTGGAAAAAGTCAGGATGTGTTGGTGCACAAATGACTTTATGCTTCCCACATTTTCTCCACTAAAAACATTTTTGGTAATAGTTTATCCAAAGCAAAGGCAATTGTAGTTAGTCTGTTTTGACTGGGGCAGGCTTGAGTTCATGTTAATTGGCCTTCTCTTCTCTGTCATTAGGAGTTTGTCGCAGAAAGGACACTGCTGATGCATCCGTAAATGAAAAGACATTCAGACTTGTATACCAGGAGATTAATTGCTAGGTCACATGGTCTTTCAGTTGTGTCCGGTATTGCCTCATCTGACATTCAAGCAGAGGTAAGTGGTAAAGATTTTTTGTTGCGCTACAGAGCAATAAACCTCTTAATCTCCAGGGATTGCACTAGCTATCTGGAGATGTTGACTCGACTCTGGCCTAAGTCGTTTGATAGTTAAGATGCTCTTGGTGTCAATTTCCACTTTTCCCATTGGCTAGCATGCTGTCACTGACTTCTGTTAAGGTCTGCAAAGTTTTGAGAGGTGTCTTTTTAACTTTGCCATCAACTTCAAGAGCCTTTTCCTTTTTGCAACATTTATTTATTTGTTTGTGTTTGTTTCTTTGTTTACTGGGAAAGTCCGACTAGGTAATAACCATTTTAGCGGAGCCCTGGGGAGAAAAGCTTCCTTTGCTTACATTGCATTATACTAAGTTCCAGGCAAACACAGAGTAGTTTATATTTACATTTGTACATTCTGAGATTTCACAGAGGTGGAAGTTAGAGAAAGCACACTTGCAACTTAGTGGATTGTACAGGCAGCAGTTGGATATAAAAATTGTTCTGTCATTTCATTAAGAGGTTGAGAATATTATGTTTAAGGAAAGTATTTGGAGAGTATCGAACAGTGAACACAAAGTTTTCACCCTGTGATGAGCATGTGCAGGACCAGGACTCATGAAGATGTCGTTTAAGTAGTGATTTAAAACAAATAAGTTTGTCAGAGTTTTATTTGCATGGAGATATGTCAGAAGAAAAATTCAAACGAGTCACATCTGCCTCAGGTGATGAAAAACTTCTTTATTAGCAGCTAACCAGATTACACAACATGTTGGCCAAGATGATCTCCTCCTCTGGTCAACTTGTTTACTGACATCAACTTTTATACTGCAAGCAAAACAACTTTTTGTTACATTTCTGACCGTTGACAGTTGGCTATGGAAAACACCTGTGGTAAACATGTTTATCACAATCACCTCAAACCAACAGTTAGTACAGAATGTTCAAGAAGTACAGAATGTTCAGTTCAACAGTGGTAGCTCAAATTTTCCAGGACACACAGCCTGCTTCAGTAAATTAACTCTTACTCGGCCGTGCGTCCTTATCCCAGGCTTCACCAAGCTATAACCAAATCTCTTTATTCTGAAATGCAGAAAACAGTTATTATTCAGGTTCATAAGCATTGCTGCATTTTGTTCACAGATGAGGCCCATCTTTTATAGGCATATCCCAACAAATAACATGTTCACTTTGCAAGAAGAGGAAAAAGACAAATAACAGTATGTTTTAAAACTTTTTCTCTTAACAAGATACTATTCCAAAGTTTAGCAACGTAGTAGGAGTAGACTGAATCTCCTATAACATTGTTTGACCTATTTGTAAGTAAAACCCCCAAGAATTTTGC